>NC_069501.1:424821704-424839204 GCF_027579735.1 Bombina bombina | reverse complement strand
TCAGATAGCCATAAGTCCAGATAGGTGTTGAAGCTAGTGAGAATAATGTATTTGTATTAAAGAACGAAAACGTGCACTTTTTTTACACCATTTTTGTTGTCACCTTTGGCAGAATGCTGAAAGTACTGATCTTCTCTCTTTAGCAAATTAAAAATTTACACAGTAAACTGCATTGTTTTACTAAAATTAAATTAGTTCCACTAGTTTATTTTTTACCCTTTTACTATGGGTATTTATAAATACATTGTTAAAGCAAATTCCAAGAATAATTTTGTTACAAAAACACTGCCCGTAAATAAGAAATCCTGTGTTGTTTTAGTATATTTTTCTTGCCATGCTAATGAATGGTAAGTAGACATTATTACATAGAATTATAAAATGTGTCTTCTGTTTTGGGAGCCCTATTTTTTTTTTTCTATATATATATTTTATTTTTTTGGATGAATGTTTAACATATCAAAGAGACTACTATTTGCAAAATAAAACTTGTCCTGTATTCTCCAAATTTGTATTTTGTTTTAATTGGGCAAACAAGATGGCCTATGTACAAAAAATCAAGTATATGTGGTATATCTGCTGGAGCATAAATGTAGGTATGTATTTAATTTGTACATGGAGGTCTATGTTAAACCAACAAGGTACTAGATATATGAAATCTTGTTAATGTAATATTTATGTTACTGTGCTTACTTCATCGCAAAGATATATTGTGAGTTCTAACATTTTGTGTCTTTATGATAAGATAATGTTTTAAGATGCACTAATGAGGGTAATCACCAGGAGGGAAAATTATCAGTCAAGAGAAAAATGTTACTAGTGCACTCAAAGTTAAAGGGACATAAAGTAAAAATTCAAATTTCATGATTCAGAAAGAGTATTCAAATTTAAGAGCCTTTTCAATTTACGTCTGTTGTCAAATTTACTTTGTTCTTTTGGTATCTTTTGTTGATAACCACACTGGGCTGTGGAGCCGCAAGTGACTTTTGGGAGCTAGAGCTGACTTTAACTATGCTTTTAATGTCTTTGCAGGGGTTAAATGAATAGTAGTAACAAATTTGAGATTTTTTTTTTTGCACTTTTATATCCTTTCAAATATGTGGAAAAGCCTAATTTTACTCATCCAGAAAATAGCGTACATTTCAAGCCCTGGGTATCGCTACCTCCAACACATTAGAAAGTTCATAAAAAATATCTTCATAGTCTGTGCTTATAAAGGCTATTTCACCGTAGAGCTATGGAATTCAGTCTATTATACATTCATGTTTGTGTTGTTTTACCACTTAGTATATGACGTGTCTTCCAGTTCTCAGTGGTTGATATATAAATTCCCTAATTTAAAAGGGACAGTCAAGTCCAAAAAAAACTTTCACGATTCAAATAGGGCATGTGATTTTAAACAACTTTCCAATTTACTTTTATCAGCAATTTTGCTTTGTTCTCTTGGTATGCTTAGTTGAAAGCTAAACCTATGAGGTTCATATGCTAATTTCTTAGACCTTGAAGGCCGCCTCTAATTTGAAAGCATTTTGCCGTTTTTTTAACTACTAGAGGGAGTTAGTTCATGTGTTTCACATAGATAACATTGTGCTCAGGCGCATGAATCTACCGAGGAGTGAGCACTGATTGGCTAAAATGCAAGTCTGTCAAAATAACTGAAATAAGGGGGCAGTCTGCAGAGGCTTAGATACAAGGTAATCACAGAGGTAAAACATGTATTTTATAACTGTGTTGGTTATGCAAAACTGGGGAATGGGTAATTAAGGAATTATCTACCTTTTTAAACAACACAAAATCTGGTGTTGACTGTCCCTTTAAGCCGCCTTCTTGTCAGACGAATCTTGTTCTCAAATTTTTGCACTTTTTCCTTGAAATCTGTTTTCTTGTAATTTAAAACATTTAAAAAAATAACAGTCTAACGACACACATAAAAAGGGCATAATGTCAAAAATATGTATCTTTTTACAATGAAATACATTGTAATCTTTAAAATTGGGAATTAGACTTTTTATCTTATTTTTACTGATTCTTTTCTTCTGCCACATCCCCTTTTCAAGGAAAAAATCAAAAGCTCCTTAAAGAAACATTAAACACTAAATATATTTTATAAACATAGTTATTCCCCTGCCTCCCACTAGTCATTGGTGTCGCCATATTGAAATCTGTTTGATTCCATTCCAGTGCTGATGTGTCTGCACATGTGTAGTAACTCTCCTTTAGATACCTGCAGTGTAACCTAGGTTGCATTGCATCATGACAGCACTCATGATTAGTGTTTGGTGTCCCTTATATTTCGTTGGTAATAGGAAATAGGAGAAGTTTGAGATTAATTCCTAGCAAAATTTATGGTTTTACCGGGGTGGGGATTACGGTTTATATAATTGTACAGATTTAATTAGCATCATTCAGTCTAAAATGATTGAATATCACCAATTTAAAAAATCAGTAAAGTAAAATACAAAGTGTTTAGATTTGGTGTTGAATTGAAAACTTATTTGCTGTAAATATGCAGCACACTACAAAACAGCAACTTTTTTATATATATAATGCCCAACACTTGTGATGGTTTATTAGGGTATTTTTTTTAATTAAAGTAAAAGATTTGTATTATAAAGACTTTTTTTTGCTAATAGCTTATTCTAAAAAATGATACAATAATTTATGTAAAATAGCACACTGTGTTTGACTTTTTAATTTATTGTAAGCAGTCGAAGGTTTAGGTTTTCTAAGGTTCTAACCCACTGTGGGGGGTTTTCTGTGTCTTTTAGTACGGAAGGTCTCATAAAAATTGGTATAAAGTGGAGTAGAATGATGTACACTTTAAATGGTGAGTACTTTGTAATACATATTTTTAAATTTGTTTTGTCCATTACATGTTTATGGAGATCATAGAAGATATATGGCAATGCATGAGCATAAAACTTTATTATAGCAAATAATTGTGTTTGTATTCAAAATCTAATTTGAAAAAAAGCACAGTCACTGAGTCCTAATTTTCTAAAGATATTAAATCTTTGATTACAGTTGTCCAATCTAAGGAGTAGCTGCCACAACACAGCACTTTTTATATGTACCCCATTGCTCAATGAACAATCCACCTTGTTCCATTTCCAACATTTCTTAGCACCTTGTGTAGATCCAGTGTATGTGTAGGTTTGTGGCATTTATATTGGTAAAAAAATACTTGAAGCTAGATTATATGGAAAATATATAATGTACTATTTCCCTTTTAAAAGACGGTAAAGTCATGCACAAGAAATTAAGTGGACATGAATCTCAAACATTTTATTTCAAGATTCAGATAACGGACAAAAAAAATAATCAGACTTCTATTATGACATTTACATTGTTCTCTTGTTGTTTTTGTTGAAGAGAATAACTAGTTAGGAAGAATGTTTTTGAACGCTAGATGGCATCAGTGTTTATAACATTGTTAAAAGCATTCTTGCAAAACTTGTGCTATATAGTGCTTCAGATATGTGCTCGCTTCTGAGCCTGCCAACCTATCTGATTTCAACAAAGGAAACCAAAAGAACAAAGTACTTTCGATAATATAAGTAAATCTGAAGTGTTTTTGTTTTTTTTAAATACATAAATACATTCTATCTATATCTTGAACGAAGGACTTAGGGCTGCATGTCCTAAAATTGACTTATTGGCGTTCTGTCTGCTTTTAGCATCTTTTTGAGACACCAAACTAAATCTCTTGGAATTCAAAACGTTCCATGCTTCCCCAGTTTTTTTAAAAGTGATTTCTTTTACAAGATATGAAGAGTCCATGGATTTCATCCTTACTTATGGGATTACGCCTCCTGGTCAGCAGGAAGTGGCAAAGAGCACCACAGCAGAGCTGTATATATAGCTCCTCCCTTCCCTCCCACTCCAGTCATTCTCTTTGCCTGTGTTAGTGATAGGAAGAGGTAAAGTGAGGTGTTAGTTTAGATTCTTCAATCAAGTGTTTATTATTTTTAAATTGTGCCAGTGTGTACTATTTTTCTCAGGGTACAGCTATAGGATCTGTGCAGATTACATCCGTCCTCTGCGACTCCCAATGGAGGCTGCCCTGATGCATATGGTCTTAGCAAGTTTATCTAAGACCCAGTTGTTCCCACAGATTCTGGGAGGAGATGAAGGACCTCTTGCAGTGTGGGAAGAGTCATGTTCCTCAACATGGAGGTATGTGCAGTCTGTTGTTTTCTGTGACACTGGTTAACTCAGAAAGGACTGTCTGTCTCTCTCGCTAAGCTGACCTATACCTGTGCTCTATGTATTTAACTAGAGGGGTATGTAGATATGCTAGCATTATGGGAATAATGATTGCTATGGGGTGCGGTTGAAAGGTATGTTTCACCTTTATTACACCTGTAAATGTGTGGGCTGACGCTGGGGTTGCGGAGTGAATTCTCACATAGAGACTGCATATGTTCGTGGTATGGCTACAGGGGAACTGGCTTCAGGGGGGACATTGTCTTTTTTAATAATACAATTCTCCCGTGGCTTCATGGTGTTTTTTTTGCAAAGTTCTGGGCCGCGCAGGAGTTCCGCTTTGATACGCCCATGATGGGCGGGGCATGTTTGGGGCGCAAACAGACGCAGCGCAGTGTCTATTTGGGAGTTGGTCGGTCAACTTCAGTGTCTTCTGTCTGGACCGCATGGGTAGTAGAACTCAGGCGGTCTAGACGCTTGCTGCACGGATACCATTTTGTTGTCTCAGTGTGAGGGGGCAGGTAAGCGCCGCAGCAGAGCTGTGGCGAAGTTTAAAGCCGTTTTTTATTTTTAAAGGTGCAGTTTGTTAAACGAAGTTAGCCTCACTGCTAATGGGATACGAATAAATCCAATAGTTATTGCAAGCCACGATTATTGGGTTATTTTTATTTCTTTCATGTAATTAGCAAGAGTCCATGAGCTAGTGACGTATGGGATATACATTCCTACCAGGAGGGGCAAAGTTTCCCAAACCTTAAAATGCCTATAAATACACCCCTCACCACACCCACAATTCAGTTTTACAAACTTTGCCTCCGATGGAGGTGGTGAAGTAAGTTTGTGCTAGATTCTACGTTGATATGCGCTCCGCAGCAAGTTGGAGCCCGGTTTTCCTCTCAGCATGCAGTGAATGTCAGAGGGATGTGAGGAGAGTATTGCCTATTTGAATGCAGTGATCTCCTTCTAAGGGGTCTATTTCATAGGTTCTCTGTTATCGGTCGTAGAGATTCATCTCTTACCTCCCTTTTCAGATCGACGATATACTCTTATATATACCATTACCTCTGCTGATTCTCGTTTCAGTACTGGTTTGGCTATCTGCTATATGTAGATGAGTGTCCTGGGGTAAGTAAGTCTTATTTTCTGTGACACTCCTAGCTATGGTTGGGCACTTTGTTTATAAAGTTCTAAATATATGTATTCAAACATTTATTTTCCTTGACTCAGAATGTTCAACTTTCCTTATTTTTCAGACAGTCAGTTTCATATTTGGGATAATGCATTTTAATTTAACATTTTTTACCTTAAAATTTGACTTTTTCCCTGTGGGCTGTTAGGCTCGCGGGGGCTGAAAATGCTTCATTTTATTGCGTCATTCTTGGCGCGGACTTTTTTGGCGCAAAAATTCTATTTCCGTTTCCGGCGTCATACGTGTCGCCGGAAGTTGCGTCATTCTTTGACGTTATTTTGCGCCAAAAATGTCGGCGTTCCGGATGTGGCGTCATTTTTGGCGCCAAAAAGCATTTAGGCGCCAAATAATGTGGGCGTCTTATTTGGCGCGAAAAAATATGGGCGTCACTTTTGTCTCCACATTATTTAAGTCTCATTTTTTATTGCTTCTGGTTGCTAGAAGCTTGTTCTTTGGCATTTTTTCCCATTCCTGAAACTGTCATTTAAGGAATTTGATCAATTTTGCTTTATATGTTGTTTTTTTCTTTTACATATTGCAAGATGTTCCACGTTGCAACTGAGTCAGAAGATACTTCAGGAAAATCACTGCACAATGCTGGAGCTACCAAGCTAAGTGTATCTGCTATAAACTTTTGGTATCTGTTTCTCCAGCTGTTATTTGTATTGCATGTCATGTCAAACTTATTAATGCAGATAAAATTTCCTTTAGTACTGTTACATTACCTGTTGCTGTTCCGTCAACATCTAATTTTCAGAGTGTTCCTGATAACATAAGAGATTTTATTTTTTAAATCCATTAAGAAGGCTATGTCTGTTATTTCTCCTTCTAGTATACATAAAAGTCTTTTAAAACTTCTCTTTTTTCAGATGAATTTTTAAATGAACATCATCATTCTGATACTGATAATGGTTCTTCTGGTTCTGAGGTTTCTGTCTCAGAGGTTGATGCTGATAAATCTTTGTATTTGTTCAAGATGGAATTTATTCGTTCTTTACTTAAAGAAGTGTTATTTGCATTAGAAATAGAGGATTCTGGTCCTCTTGATACTAAATGTAAACGTTTAAATAAGGTTTTTAAATCTCCTGTAGTTATTCCAGAAGTGTTTTATCTCCCTGATGCTATTTCTGAAGTAATTTCCAGGGAATGGAATAATTTGGGTAATTCATTTACTCCTTCTAGACGTTTAAGCAAATTATATCCTGTGCCATCTGACAGATTAGAGTTTTTTGGGACAAAAATCCCTAAGGTTATGGGGCTGTCTCTACTCCTGCTAATGTACTACTATTCCTACGGCAGATAGTACTTCATTTAAGGATCCTTTAGATAGGAAAATTGAATCCTTTCTAAGAAAAGCTTACTTATGTTCAGGTAATCTTCTTAGACCTGCTATATTTTTAGCGGATGTTGCTGCAGCTTCAACTTTTTGGTTAGAAGCTTTAGCGCAACAAGTAACAGATCATAATTTTATAGCATTATTTTTATTCTATAACATGCTAATAATTTTATTGGTGATACCATCTTTTGATATCATTAGAGTTGATGTCAGGTATGTGTCTCTAGCTATTTTAGCTAGAATAGCTTTATGGATTAAACTTGGAATGCTGACATGTCTTCTAAGTCAACTTTGCTTTCCCTTTCTTTCCAGGGTAAATAATCATTTTCGTTCCTTTCCTCACAAGGAACAAAAGCCTGATCCTTCATCCTCAGGAGCAGTATCAGTTTGGAAACTATTTCCAGTTTGGAATATATCCAAGCCTTATAGAAACCTATAGCCAGCTCCTAAGTACCTATGAAGGTGCGGCCCTTATTCCAGCTCAGCTGGTATGGGGCAGATTACGTTTTCTTCAAAGAAATTTGGATCAATTCCGTTCTTAATCTCTGGTTTCAGAAACATTGTTTCAGAAAGGTACAGAATTGGCTTCAAGTTAAGGCCTCCTGCTAAAAGATTCTTTTCTTTCCCGTGTCCCAGTTAACACAGCAAAGGCTCAGCATTTCTGAAATGTGTTTCAGATCTAGAGTTGGCTGGAGTATTTATGCCAGTTCCAGTTCTGGAACAGGGGCTGGGGTTTTATTTTATCTCTTCATTGTACCAAAGAAGGTCAATTCCTTCAGACCAGTTCCGGATCTATCATTATTGAATCGTTCTGTTAGGATACCAACATTCAAGATGGTTTCTGTAGGACTATCCTGCCTTTTGTTTAGCAAGGGCATTATATGTCTACAATAGATTTACAGGATGTGTATCTGCATATTCCGATTCATCCAGATCACTTTTAGTGTCTGAGATTCTCTTTTTAGACAAGCATTACCAGTTTTGTGGCTCTACCGTTTGGCTTAGCCTCAGTTCCAAGAATTTTTTTCAAAGGTTCTCTGTGCCCTTCTTTCTGTAATCAGAGAATAGGGTTTTGGTATTTCCTTATTTGGTCGATATCTTGGTATTTGCTCAGTCTTCTCATTTTCGAAGAATCTCATACGAATCGACTTGTGTTGTTTCTTCAAGTTCATGGTTGGAGGATCAATTTACTAATCAGTTCATTGATTCCTCAGACAAGGGTAACCTTTTTAGGTTTCTAGATAAATTCAGTGTCTATGACTCTGTCCTTGTCAGACAAGAGAAGTTTAACATTGATATCAGCTTGTCAAAACCTTCAGTCACAATCATTCCCTTTGGTAGCCTTATGCATGGAAATGTTGGGTCTTAGGACTGCCGCATCAGATGCGATCTCCTTTGCTCGTTTTCACATGCGACCTCTTCAGCTCTGTATGCTGAACCAATGGTGCAGGGATTACTCAAAGATATCTCAATTAATATCTTTAAACCGATTTTACAACACTCTCTGACATGGTGGACAGATCACCATCGTTTAGTTCAGGGGGCTTCTTTGTTCTTCCGACCTGGACTATAATCTCAACAGATGCAAGTCTTACAGGTTGGGGAGCTGTGTGGGGGTATCTGACGGCACAAGGGGTTTGGGAATCTCAGGAGGTGAGATTTCCGATCAATATTTTGGAACTCCGTGCAATTTTCAGAGCTCTTCAGTCTTGGCCTCTTCTGAAGAGAGAGTTGTTCATTTGTTTTCAGATAGACAATGTCACAACTGTGGCATACATCAATCATCAAGGAGGGACTCACAGTCCTCTGGCTATGAAAGAAGTATCTCGAATTTTGGTTTGGGCGGAATCCAGCTCCTGTCTAATCTCTGCGGTTCATATCCCAGGTATGGACAATTGGAAAGCGGATTATCTCAGTCGTCAAACGTTGCATCCGGGCGAATGGTCTCTTCACCCAGAGGTATTTTTTCAGATTGTTCAAATGTGGGAACTTCCAGAAATAGATCTGATGGCTTCTCATCTAAACAAGAAACTTCCCAGGTATCTGTCCAGATCCCGGGATCCTCAGGCGGAGGCAGTGGATGCATTATCACTTCCTTGGAAGTATCATCCTCCCTATATCTTTCCGCCTCTAGTTCTTCTTCCAAGAGTAACCTCCAAGATTCTGAAGGAATGCTCGTTTGTTCTGCTGGTAGCTCCGGCATGGCCTCACAGGTTTTGGTATGCGGATCTTGTCCGGTTGGCCTCTTGCCAACCGTGGACTCTTCCGTTAAGACCAGACCTTTTTGTCTCAAGGTCCTTTTTTCCATCAGGATCTGAAATCCTTAAAGGTATGGAGATTGAACGCTTGATTCTTGGTCAAAGAGGTTTCTCTGACTCTGTGATTAATACTATGTTACAGGCTCGTAAATCTGTATCCAGAGAGATATATTATAGAGTCTGGAAGACTTATATTTCTTGGTGTCTTTCTCATCATTTTTCTTGGCATTCTTTTAGAATACCGAGAATGTTACAGTTTCTTCAGGATGGTTTAGATAAGGGTTTGTCCGCAAGTTCCTTGAAAGGTCAAATCTCTGCTCTTTCTGTTCTTTTTCACAGAAAGATTGCTATTCTTCCTGATATTCATTGTTTTGTACAAGCTTTGGTTCGTATAAAGCCTGTCATTAAGTCAATTTCTCCTCCTTGGAGTTTGAATTTGGTTCTGGGGGCTCTTCAAGCTCCTCCATTTGAACCTATGCATTCATTGGATATTAAATTACTTTCTTGGAAAGGTTTTTGTTCCTTTTGACCATCTCTTCTGCCAGAAGAGTTTCTGAATTATCTGCTCTTTCTTGTGAGTCTCCTTTTCTGATTTTTCATCAGGATAAGGCGGTGTTGCGAACTTCTTTTGAATTTTTACCTAAAGTTGTGAATTCCAACAACATTAGTAGAGAAATTGTGGTTCCTTCATTATGTCCTAATCCTAAGAATTCTAAGGAGAAATCGTTGCATTCTTTGGATGTTGTTAGAGCTTTGAAATATTATGTTGAAGCTACGAAATCTTTTCGTAAGACTTCTAGTCTATTTGTTATCTTTTCCGGTTCTAGAAAAGGCCAGAAAGCTTCTGCCATTTCTTTGGCATCTTGGTTGAAATCTTTAATTCATCTTGCCTATGTTGAGTCGGGTGAAACTCCGCCTCAGAGAATTACAGCTCATTCTACTAGGTCAGTTTCTACTTCCTGGGCGTTTAGGAATGAAGCTTCGGTTGACCAGATCTGCAAAGCAGCGACTTGGTCCTCTTTGCATACTTTTACTAAATTCTACCATTTTGATGTATTTTCTTCTTCTGAAGCAGTTTTTGGTAGAAAAGTACTTCAGGCAGCGGTTTCAGTTTGAATCTTCTGCTTATGTTTTTCGTTAAACTTTATTTTGGGTGTGGATTATTTTCAGCAGGAATTGGCTGTCTTTATTTTATCCCTCCCTCTCTAGTGACTCTTGTGTGGAAAGATCCACTTCTTGGGTAGTCATTATCCCATACGTCACTAGCTCATGGACTCTTGCTAATTACATGAAAGAAAACATAATTTATGTAAGAACTTACCTGATAAATTCATTTCTTTCATATTAGCAAGAGTCCATGAGGCCCGCCCTTTTTTTGTGGTGGTTATGATTTTGTATAAAGCACAATTATTCCAATTCCTTATTTTATATGCTTTCGCACTTTTTTCTTATCACCCCACTTCTTGGCTATTCGTTAAACTGAATTGTGGGTGTGGTGAGGGGTGTATTTATAGGCATTTTAAGGTTTGGGAAACTTTGCCCCTCCTGGTAGGAATGTATATCCCATACGTCACTAGCTCATGGACTCTTGCTAATATGAAAGAAATGAATTTATCAGGTAAGTTCTTACATAAATTATGTTTTTGTCGCATAAGAGTGCTGCAGAAAGTTTTTCAGTTTTCTTAAAGGCACAGTAGTTTTTATTAATTAGACAACTAGATTGTGCATAAGAAGTATTTCTGTGTTAAGTCAATAGATTGTGCATACAATTTCTATTTTTTACTATGGATGACCTTGAAGCCAGTACTTCTTCCATGTGTTTAAATGCCATTGTGGAACCCCCGCTTACTTTTTGTCCCTCATGCAGTGAGAGGGCACTACAATGTAAAGAACACATTTTTCTTAATAAAGATATAGCGCAAGATTCTTCTCAGACTGATGACTCATGGTATGCCAATTCTTTCTCCCCAAGCGTCACAGCCCTTAAAACCCACGCAAGCGACACCATGTTCTTCAACTGCGTCCACTTCATTTACTCTGCAGGATATGGCTGCAGTTATGTCATCCACTCTTACAGAAGTCTTATCCAAGTTGCCAGTATTACAGGGCAAACACAGCAGGACAGACACGACTTTGGTTCCTGCGGCTTCTGACACTTTGATGGCTATCTTCGATGTGCCCTCCCAGGGATCTGATTTGGGGGGTAGGGAGCTTTTATCTGAGGGGGAGCTTTTCCGACTCAGGGAGTGCGTTGCCTCAGACTCGGACGTCATGTCCTTCAGATTTAAGCTTGAACACCTCCGCCTGTTACTGCGGGAGGTTTTAGCAACTCTGGATGACTGTGACTCTATTGTGGTACCACCAGAGAAATTGTGTAAGATGGACAAATACTTAGAGGTCCCTACTTATTCTGATGTGTTTCCGGTTCCTAAGAGAATTTCGGAAATTATTACGCGGGAATGGGAAAGACCGGGTATCCCGTTCTCACCTCCCAATTTTAAGAAGATGTATCCTATAGCTGACACTGTTCGGGATGCTTGGCAAACAGTCCCTAAGGTGGAGGGAGCTATATCTACCCTGGTTAAGCGTACAACTATTCCTATTGAGGACAGTTGTGCTTTCAAATATCCTATGGATAAAAAATTGGAGGGTCTTCTAAAGAAGCTATTTATTCATCAGGGTTTTCTATTACAACCAACGGCTTGTATTGTACCACTTACAACTGCGGCTGCCTTTTGGTTTGACGCCTTAGAAGATCTCTTAAGACTGAGACTCCTTTAGAGGAAATACTAGATAGAATTAGGGCCCTTAAGCTGGCTAATTATTTTATTACAGATGCTGCCTTTCAGATCGCCAAGTTGGCGGCTAAGAATGCAGGATTTGCCATTTTAGCGCATAGAGCTTTATGGTTAAAATTTTGGTCTGCTGAGGTATCCTCTAAATCAAAGATTTTGGCTATTCCTTTCAAAGGAAAGACCCTATTTGGGCCTGACTTGAAAGAAATTATTTCTGACATTACGGGAGGTAAGGGTCATCTCCTACCTCAGGATAAAGCAGCTAAACAAAGGGGTAAACAGAATAATTTTCGTTCCTTTCGGAATTTCAAGGGAGTCTCCTCTGTTCCTCCTTCCGCTAAACAGGAAGGGAATTTTGCACAAGCCAAGTCCATCTGGAGACCCAACCAGGCTTGGAACAAGGGTAAACAACCCAAGAAGCCCACTGCTGCTCCCAAAACAGTATGAAGGGGCGGCCCCTCGATCCGGGACCGGATCTAGTTAGTAGGGGGCAGACTTTCTCTCTTTGTCCGGGTTTGGCTAAGAGACGTTCAGGATCCCTGGACACTGGAAATCGTGTCCCAAGGGTATCAACTGGAATTCAAAAATTCTCTCCCAAGGGGGAGGTTTCTTCTTTCACGATTGTCTGTAGACCAGATAAAAAGTGAGGCGTTCTTACATTGTGTAAAAGACCTCTCTACTATGGGAGTAATTTGTCCCGTTCCAATACAGGGGCAGGGGTTTTACTCAAATCTTTTCATGGTTCTCAAGAAAGAGGGAACGTATCGTCCCATTTTAGACCTCAAGAGTCTAAACAAGTTTCTCAGAGTTCCATCTTTGAAGATGGAGACTATTCGGACAATTCTTCCATTGATCCAAGAGGGTCAATATATGACTACCGTGTACTTAAAGGATGCATATCTTCATATTCCTATCCACAAAGATCATCATCAGTTTATAAGGTTTAAAAGGTGAAGAGAAACAGAGGGGTATATGACAATACTACACATGAGGTGCCCCTCTGTTTCTCTTCACCTTTTATAGTTTCGCCTGGACCAGCCAGTGAGGAGGAGGCGGCAGCCATTATTGGACAATAACCTATACCATCTTAAGGACATTCCTTTCACATACTTTTATTCTTTCTAGGATTTATTGCAACCAAAATTTCTACTATATACATATTTTTTGTATTTATCTTAAACCACAGTTGTGTTTTTGTGTTTCATGTTCATTCAGCGCCCCCCTTTTTGTGATCAGGTCACAGTTGGTATAGTTTCTAAGGTTTGCCTTCCTGGACAAACATTTTCAGTTTGTGGCTCTTCCTTTCGGGCTGGCCACAGCACCCAGGATCTTCACAAAGGTTCTAGGGTCTCTTTTGGCGGTTCTCAGACCGCGGGGCATTGCAGTGGCGCCTTATCTAGACGATATCTTGATTCAGGCGTCGTCTTACCAACTGGCAAAATCTCATACAGACATGGTTCTTTCCTTTCTGAGGACTCACGGGTGGAAGGTGAATCTAGAAAAGAGTTCACTGATTCCACAGACAAGGGTTCCTTTCCTGGGAACTCTAATAGATTCTGTATCCATGAAAATTTTCTTGACGGAAATCAGAAAATTAAAGATTCTGAATACATGCCGAGCCCTTCAGTCCAATCCTCGGCCATCAGTGGCTCAGTGCATGGAGGTAATTGGATTGATGGTGGCAGCAATGGACATCATTCCGTTTGCTCGTTTTCATCTCAGACCCCTACAACTGAGCATGCTCAGGCAGTGGAATGGAGATTATGCTAATTTGTCTCCTCAGATAGATCTGGGTCAGGAGACAAGAGACTCTCTTCTTTGGTGGTTGTCGCCGGATCATCTGTCCCAAGGGACGTGCTTCTGCAGACCCTCATGGGTGATAGTGACAACAGATGCCAGTCTACTAGGATGGGGTGCAGTCTGGAATTCCCTGAAGACTCAGGGTGTGTGGACTTGATCGGAGTCTCTACTTCCAATCAATATTCTGAAGGTTGAGAGCAATATTCAATGCGCTTCAGGCTTGGCCTCAGTTGGCTTCGGCCAAATTCATCCGATTTCAGTCGGACAACATCACGACTGTGGCTTACATCAATCATCAGGGAGGAACAAGGAGTTCCTTAGCGATGACCGAAGTAGCCAAGATAATTCGGTGGGCGGAGGCTCACTCTTGTTATCTGTCAGCAATCTACATCCCAGGAGTGGACAACTGGGAAGCGGATTTTTTGAGCAGACAGACGTTTCATCCGAGGGAATGGGAACGCCATCCGGAGGTCTTTGCCACCCTGATGCTCAGATGGGGCAGACCGGATTTGGATCTTATTGCCTCTCGTCAGAATGCCAAGCTCCCGAGATACGGATCCAGGTCCAGGGATCCTCAGGCCGAACTGATAGATGCCTTGGCAGTGACTTGGTCGTTCAACCTAGCTTATGTGTTTCCACCATTGCTTCCCTTCCCCAAGTGATTGCTCGGATAAAACAGGAGAGGGCTTCAGTGATCCTCATCGCTCCTGCGTGGCCTCGCAGGACTTGGTATGCCGATATGGTGGACATGTCCTCTCTGCCACCGTGGAAGCTTCCATTGAGGCAGGACCTTTTCATTCAGGGACCCTTCCATCATCCAAATCTAATTTCTCTGCATCTGCTTGGAGATTGAACGCTTAATTTTATCTAAGCAAGGGTTTTCTGATGCGGTCATTGATACCTTAATTCAGGCACGTAAGCCTGTCACTAGAAATATTTACCATAAGATATGATGTAAATATCTTTATTGGTGCGAATCCAAGGGCTACTCATGGAGTAAGGTTCGGATTCCCAGGATTTTATCTTTTCTCCAAGAAGGATTGGAGAAAGGGTTGTCAGCAAGTTCCTTAAAGGGACAGATTTCTGCTTTGTCTATTCTGTTGCACAAACGTCTGTCAGATGTTCCAGACGTTCAATCTTTTTGTCAGGCTCTGACTAGAATCAGACCTGTGTTTAGACCAATTGCTCCTCCTTGGAGTTTGAATTTAGTTCTTAATGTTCTTCAAGGGGTTCCGTTTGAACCTATGCATTCCATAGATATTAAGTTGTTATCTTGGAAAGTTTTATTTTTGGTTGCTATTTTTTCTGCTCGCAGAGTTTCTGAGCTTTCAGCTTTACAATGTGATTCCCCTTATCTTATTTTCCATTCTGATAAGGTGGTCTTGCGTACCAAACCTGGTTTCCTTCCCAAGGTTGTTTCTAATAAGAATATTAATCAGGAAATTGTTGTTCCTTCCTTGTGTCCGAATCCTCCTTCTAAGAAGGAGCGTCTTTTACATAATTTGGACGTGGTCCGTGCCCTGAAGTTTTACTTGCAGGCGACTAAAGAATTTCGTCAATCATCTTCATTATTTGTTGTTTTTTCTGGCTGAGGAGTATCATCTGTTTTGCATATGAGACTGCTGGACAGCAGCCTCCTGAAAGAATTAGAGCTCATTCTACTAGTGCTGTGGCTTCCTCATGGGCATTTGAAAATAATGCTTCTGTTGAACAGATTTGCAAGGCTGCAACTTGGTCGTCTCTTCACACTTTTTCCAAATTTTACAAATTTGATACCTTTGCCTCATCTGAGGCTGTTTTGGGGAGAAAGGTTCTTCAAGCAGTGGTGCCTTCCGTTTTAGGTTCCTGTCTTGTCCCTCCCTTTCATCCGTGTCCTATAGCTTTGGTATTGTATCCCATAAGTAAGGATGAAATCCGTGGGCTCGTCATATCTTGTAAAAGAAAAGGAAATTTATGCTTACCTGATAAATTTCTTTTTTTTATGATATGACGAGTCCACGGCCCACCCTGTCATTTCTAAGACAGATATTTTATTTATTTTTGTCAAACTTCAGTCACCTCTGCACCTTTGGCTTTTCTTTTCTCTTCCTAACTTCGGTCGAATGACTGGAGTGGGAGGGAAGGGAGGAGCTATATATACAGCTCTGCTGTGGTGCTCTTTGCCACTTCCTGCTGACCAGGAGGCGTAATCCCATAAGTAAGGATGAAATCCGTGGACTCGTCCTATCGTAAAAGAAATAAATTTATCAGGTAAGCATAAATTTCTTTTTCTTCTTTGCATCTGTTAATCATTTCACCTAAAGAATAATACTCCACTTACAAAATAATTGTTTATCTGATCTCCTTTGATAAAGCAAATTAGGGTATCAATGAACTGCACATAGGAGAGTCAGGGTTCTTGCTTCTACACAAATGCTCTCCAGTCTCCCTGAAGGACAGTGGGGGAAAAGTAGCTTCAGATTTAAGTCACCAAAATAGAAAATGCTATTTTTTTTTTTCCGCACAACTAAACCTTTTATAGGGCATTAAAATTTGACTGTAATTTCCCTTTGAATTAACAAATTTCTAAAGTAAAATTTCTGCCACTAAAAAGACGACTTGGCTTTCATTTGAAAAGGCTAGATAGCCTTGGAATATACTGTACATTGTATATAGTCATCACTTGGCAATTTACTCAATGAACACTCCAAACATGTACTATCCATGTGTGGCACATAATGATTTTAATCCGGATTGGATACATCAGTTACAGCAGTGGCACAAGACAAATTACTGCAAATTATATACAATTCAACATATGCACTACATTTCAAAATAAGACAACATGATTGAAGCTGCAAGAAAGAAATGTGGTCATTTTTTTTCTCCCCATTCCCTGCACACCTAACCTCAATATCTAACCTGTAGCAATGTGTTAGAATCCATATACAGTACTTTTTATTGATACATACTGACTGCTGTGCTTGTTAATAATACTTAACAGCAGAGCAAAATCAAGAGAACATTCTCAATTAAAGACAATTAGGGATATGGGCTTGGCCATATGTTAAAAAGAATACAGATTAGTTTGTAAGGGAAAAAAATAAGACACAGGATAGAACAATTACACTGAAGACATTTAAAACAATTCTATGTTACACACAGCTATTCAATTCTGCTAGGGCCTATTTTAGGCCAGGCCTACACATGTATCCACAGAAATCAGAATATTTGTTGGGCTATGTGGATTAACCATTTCATCACTAAGTAATCTGGCAGTGAACATGTTAAATGAATGCAGAAATGTCTCGAGGTCAATCCATACATATTTAGTCAGTTACATAGCATTCTGGAACTTGTAGTCTTTTTTTTCTTACCAGAAAGTATAGTATGTCTTTGGCTGTCAATGCCTTTTGCTGCTGGAGAGATTAAACATCAAGAGAAAGGAATGCTTCTTTTGCAACCTAGTTTTTTTTGTTTGTTTTTGTTTTGTTTTTTTACTTGTGTAGGAAAAAAAAGTTTAATTAGGATTTTACATTGCCATTGCAATGCACTATCTTAAAAGCAGCTAATAATAGACCGCAGTTTCACTTCTCAGCTAGGCTTTTCTACCTGGAGCTGCGGAAATTTGATTGTCACACGATGTCCTGTTGTATGTCCCTGGGAATTAAACCTATAGAATGTGAGTGGCTACAAAACCCCTCACCCTGCCTGTTTTACATGACATTTATCAAATGATTCTGTAATCTATATGATAACATGGACAAAAGTGAGAGAGGTAAGTGAGCAATAGATCTTAATAGGTATCATATATCTCTTAAAAAAAGTTCTAAAAGTATTGTTACACACTGTGTGATACTGTTAAATGGTAGAAATGTATAGCAAGACAAAACAGGCACAGACAGCATGAGGAAATGGAGACTCTAAACTGCATAACTGT
>NC_069501.1:424566704-424819204 GCF_027579735.1 Bombina bombina | reverse complement strand
AAGCTCTTCATTATTTACTATTAAATATTTGAACTAGGTTACTATTAAAATTGAGGTGAACAGTTGCCGATGTTTGCTTCAGAACATATTCTTTACTGTGGTATATACTTAAAGGGACAGCTTACTCTAATAGTTTCTACTTTTTAATGTGTTCCCGAATATCCATTTTACCTACTGGAGTGTATTAATTTTTTTTTTACAAATAGCTCCTTTGCCTTTATTTTCTCACTTGAAATAGCTGACTTTGCCTATTGTGTCCTCAACCATACTGAACATATCTGTACTTAAAGGGGCAGTATACTATAAAAATGTTTTTCCCTTAATGTGTTTCTAATTACTTTTTTACCAGCTACAGAGTATAAAATATGAGATTTGCTTTTTTAAGGTTTATTTGTGTATATGAATTAGCTGATTTTGTGTTTTGAAGCCACAACCTACTAACATAGTTTGAGCTTGTAGGTATAATCAGATCTCATTACTTTATCACATTGTACATATTCCTGCTTCTTTATCTTATATCTGTCCATAAACTAATCACCAATACTTGGAGAGAACAACGGAAAATTAACATTTTATTGCCTTATCTCACTGGGAGTGTAATTTCTTCTACTGGCTGTGTTAATACAGCTTGGCCTTGTGGCCAAAAACTTTCAGGATGGGTGGGGATACCACAGGCTAAATAAACTAATTCAAATGCCAATATAAGGTTAATGGAAATACTTGTAAACAATTTAATACACTCCAGCAGGTAAAGTGGATCATTGGGAACAAATTAAAGGGGAGAACATTTTGAGTAAACTGTCCCTTTAAGCTCTGGTTACAAAAAACAAACATTTAAACAAGAGGATTTAAATAATATAATACTCCCAGTGGGGGAAGAACTTTGTGTAAATAACTAGACGGATAATATAATGAGGTATTTTCTCCCTACAAGCTCAGCCCACTTTATTGGGTTGTGGTTTTAGTTAGACTGTTATTTCATATACAAAAATATACCTAAAGGAACAATTTTACATTTTAAACTCTGCAGTTGGTATAACAAGTAATTGGGAAACACATTAAGGAGAACCCCATTTTACAGTACACTGTCTCTAATAAAATAATAAGAAAAAATATTTGAAATACATTTTCTGACTTGTACTTTTTTTTTTTTTCTTCTTCTTCTAAAAATACAGAACTGGCTGCCTTTTTTTTCCACTGCTTTGAAGTGATTTCAACTATAACGCAGACAATGGGAGGAGGTGAGGTAACTAAATGCTACCAGTATTTTTTTTTTCTTTTTTTTTTTTTTTTCTTCACAATTATGCTTTTTTTCCACAGACAAAATACCTGACAACAACACAGTCTGCACTGTTCGGACTTATAAGGCTATTACAAAATGATCTAACGAATTAAGATTAGAACAACAGCAAGGGAAGATATCTGTTGGCTGTGTGTGTGTGTGCTCGCTTCTTTAGTGTGCCGGATCCGATATGTGCTAGGAGCTAATCCATTAAAAGTTCAATGTCCATTCTCACAGAAAACTCAAGAAAATAGAATTTCTTCAACAGGTTTTGAAATCCCCACCCAACCCGTGTGTCCATTTTTTATTTTTTTCTATTGCAATGTAACCCAAAACTTGTGTCATTTTGGTTGCTTGCAAATTCTCTTCCAAGAGAAAATTAGATTTATTTTCTGTTCCCCTTTTACAACCTGCAAAAAAAAAATAAAAAGAGAAGACAAAAAAATAATAATCCTTGTCGCAATTCCTTAATATATATATATATACTTTTTGTAATTATTTTAGTCATTTCTTCATGAATAAATATTATCCACTGAAAACCTCAAAAAAGGTGTTTAGACACAGTGTTATCATTTTGCTTGTGTGTTCACTTCTCAACTTGCCGTTAATCATTCTAGCAGCCCAATTTCAAAACATACATACATCTATATATGGATATAGATATGTATATAGATATATCCATCTCTTGTGCATGAATCCCCAGTTTTTATCTACTCCATGGTGGTAAATGGCAAGTTTAGCGGAAGCTTGTCCCTTCACTGCTAATTCCACTAGTTTGCAGCAAAAAAGGAAATGGTACGGCTGCTTTGATTTGCTAGTATAATAGTGTCTTATAATGCAGACACTTTAACAATGTTGCTGGTACTGTGAATGTTTGTGGAGCGCTGAGGTGGACTTGGAGGCCTGGTCTCCCCTTCTGGAGTCAAAGCTGGTGGCGTTGGTATGCTAATAATTGCCGTTGTTATCTGGGAAGCTTGGCAGTTTGATCTCAAGCCGTCATCTGACTTCATGTTTAGACTAGAACGGCTAAAATGAAGAGAAAGATGTACTGTTATCTCTTCATTAAAGGGACATGACTGTCAAAATTAAACTTTCATGGTTGACATAGAGCATGCACTTTATGCAATTATCATTAAACCAATTAATGTAAATTATGCATTTAAATTTGTACTTTTGATAGCTTAAAGGGCCATTATACACTCATTTTTTCTTTGCATAATCTATCTATATAGCCCATCAAGTTTTTTTTTTTTAATGTATAGCTTTGCTTATTTGTAAATAACATTGCTCTGATTTTCAGACTCCTAACCAAGCCCCAAAGTTTTATGTGAATACCGTCAGCTACCTTCTCCAGCTTGCTGCTGTTTGTGTAAAGGGTCTTTTCATATGCAAAAGGAGGGGGAGTGTCTATTTCCCACTTGCAGTGGGCTTTCCAGCTACCTTTTCAACAGAGCTAACCTGAGAGCTTCTAAGTAAGTTTTTAAACAGTTTTATACTGGATTTTTATATCAGTATCTGTGCATCTTATTCTTTATAGTAGTGTCTATTACATGCAGCTATATGAAAATGAGTGTATACTGTCCCTTTAAGTAACATTTATAAATAACAGAATGTTATAATATTGCAAAGTATTAAACTGCACCCATCTGGCTACTTCAAAATGCTACGTAGCTGGCAAAATTATATTTATGAATGAATATTTATAGGTGGTTTCTTTTTTTTTTGTTGCTTGAACCCTCTTCAATTTCATTTCAGTTTTAAGAAACCTTTTAATTTCTTTCTATTTTATAGATGCTATTCTGCAAAGTGTATTTTCATTAGGCTCTCTTTATAATAGCAACGGATAGTGTTACCATTTTATTGAATATACGCCTGAGTTATAACTTGCATGTCTTTATGCAGTCAAAATAATACAGTGTTTCTTGTGTCTGATCTGCTTGGAAGTTTAATTGGTGGCGGTTAAATTTTAAATCTGTACATTTAGGTAAATCATTTTGTGTTGTAGCTTATGTAAATTCAGGTTTAATGGTTTTGGAAAGACCTTTTTATATACCTTCTGCAGATGCACATTGGAAATGCTCGCTCTATATCTCGTTCCTTCCAGAGTATGATGTGTTTTCTCTAAAGAGAAATGATTGTTATGAGTATTGTTGCAAAAGTTCAGACCTCTATGCAGCCACTTGGATAAAGCATCACAAGTTGCTGCAAAAACCCACTTTTGCATGCTTTCCTAAAAGTAGGTAACCTGATTTGGGACCCATGTTTCTCTTAGCTCATCTTTGTGTTTATTAGCAGTGTTCATGGGGGATAAATGCTTGCTTATTTAATGGACATTAATGTTCCTACATAAAAATGTAAGCTAAATAATTGACAAGTTAATTACTTACATTTGGGAGCATTGGAACCCACAGAAACTAAAGATTACTCTGGCCACAAATAGAACCCGTCAATGAAAACAACCTCATTGGTTCTGGACTGACTGAAGGTGTGCTCCTAGTAAATTTGGAGCAGATATAGCATAGGTTATAGAAGTGCAACTTTTGAGAAAGGTGAAAAGTGTTGCAGGTAGCCATGTCATAAGGAGACAGTTCTGCAGGTAAGTACAATTGTTTAACATGACACTTTTATTGCAAAAACATTTTCTCTTTTTAAAGGGACATGAAACCCAATTTTCTTCTTTCACGATTTAGAAAGAGTATGCGCTTGTAAGCAACTTTCTAGTTTATTTCTATTTATTTTTGCCTCATTCTCTGGATATTATTTGCTAGAAAGCATATCTAGATAGGCTCAGTAGCTGCTGATTGGTGGCGGCACATATATGCTTTGTGTGATTGGCTCACCCATGTACATTGCTATTTCTTTAACAAAGGATATCTAAAAAATGAAGCAAATTAGATGATATAAGTAAATTGGAATGTTGTTTAAAATTGTATTCCCTATCTGAATCGTGAAAGAATTTTTTTGGGTTTAGTATCCCTTTAAAATGTCTCAACTGTTATATACTATGTAGACTATGCACTCTGCACGTCTGACTCATCTGTCATTTAATGGTGGGGGAGGCTAATGCACTGAATAGTTGGCAGTAGAAAATATTTTAAATAAGCAAGTGCCCCATTCATTATTCCCAGCTTTGCAGTATTTTTTTTTTGTTCTAATTTGTTATTACTTCTCATACAATTTTTCCTATTCACGTTCAATTTTTTAAAGGGACACTGAACCCAAATTTTTTTTTCATGATTCAGATAGAGCATGCAATTTTAAGCAACTTTCTAATTTACTCCTATTATCAATTTTTCTTTGTTCTCTTGCTATCTTTTTTTTTTTTTTTTTTTTAAAGCAGGAATGTAAATCTTAGCAGCCATCCCATTTTATGTTCAGCACCATAGATAGCGCTTGCTTATTGGAGGCTTACATTTACCCACCAATCAGCAAGCCTAGCCCAGGTTTTCATTTAAAAATGGGCCGGCTCCTATGCATCACATTCCTGCTTTTTTAAATAAAGATAGTAAGAGAACGAAGAAAAATTGATAATAGGAGTAAATTAGAAAGTTTCTTAAAATTGCATGTTCTATCTAAATCATGAAAGAAAAAAATTTGGGTTCAGTGTCCCTTTACGTTATAATTTTGCAGAACCAAAACAGGATCAAGCTGCTTGCACATGGCCTCTATTTTCGTTTCTCTTTTTTTAAATATGATCTCAATACTTTGCTTAAAGTGAATGTAAAGTTTCATCAAGTAGTGCCCGTGTTTTAAAAATACTATTAAAAACAGGGGCACTTTAATTGATGAAACTTTATATTGCACCATATTTGTAGAAATACTTAGCTCTTCGTCTTGAAAGCCGCTTCAGCGTTTTGCCAGCCCATCGCAAGCCTCTTCGTACATCAGCAATGACGATTCCGGCATCCTCCAATCCTGGCTTCCCCCCCTGTGATTGGATGAAGGCCGGAATCGTCATTTCTGACAGAGGAAGAGGCTTCTGACGAATGGGGGAAGCGACATCAGTGATCCGGCTTTCAAGACGAAGTGGTAAGTATTTCTACAAATATGGTGCAATGTAAAGTTTAATCAATGAAAGTGCCCCTGTTTTCAATAGTATTTTTAAAAACCGGGCACTGCTTGATGAAACTTTACATTCACTTTAAACACATAACTTTATTAATACACCTGTGTTCGAGAAGAGAAATGATTATATTATGTTAGCAGCCTTGAAGAGTTGGACACCACTAGCTTTGAGCATGATAGTGTTCTGCTAACCCCTCCTAAATCACCAGCAACTGCCATTTTTTGTGCATAACTTGTGAGTTATCTGAGACTACAAATGACTACAAAAACATGTCAGACAACTCCCCCTGGGGATCAGTAGCTCTGCTAATAGTGAGTTGCATTGCTTATATTATTTGATGCATGTTTTTACACCTATGTTCTGAAGTGACTGAATTTAGGAGGCTGCTTGTTAAACTTTTTGAATGAGGCTTCTATGTGCTTGGAGGTGAGCTGGCTTATGGATCACACCATATAGCAACAAACATCTGAGAGGACTTTGTTATCAATATAACTATGAAACTTTTAATAGTAATATGTGATGTAACCTCTGAAGTAGTTTTGTACTAAAGATCAGTGATGGACAACTTCCTAACACATGGGGGGCACAGGTAAATATTTTGAAGACTAATGGGCCGCATATACATTTATCAATTTTTAAAGGTATGTCCAGTAGGCACATGGCCATATCATTTAAGGTTGCAGGGTATTCCCTGTCTGCTGTTCTCTCCACCCTAAAGCACACATTTTTTACTTCAGCTTTTTCATTGGACAACAAAAACTGTGGCACCCATTGTTAGTACACCTTTTTCCTGGGGCGGCAAAAACTTTTGGCGAGAGTTGAATGTAGCCATCCCTGCTATAAATTGTTTATTGAATATTGTGTAAATAATGGGTATCAACCATGTGCTCACTGTGATTAAGAGCCAACACTGAGGAGCAGTGTACAAGGGCATTAAAAACAAAATCTTTGTGTGTTTAATATGGGAAATAAAAACGACCAAGTAGCAATCACAGTAGGAAGTAGGAGACTTTTCTGTTTAGTCTTTGAACATACAAGAAATACAGTACCTAATACAACAAATTCCAATTACCAAAAACATACTAAGGGACACTGCTAGACATATCGGATCACATTAAAGGGACACTGTACCCACATTTTTTTCTTTTGTAATTCAGAAAGAGCATGTGATTTTAAGCAACTTTCTAATTTACTCCTATTATCAATTTTTCTTCGTTCTCTTGCTATCATTATTTGAAAAAGAAGGCATCTAAGCTTTTTTTTGTTTTCAGTACTCTGGACAGCACTTTTTTATTGGTTGATGAATTTATCCACGAATCAGCAAGGACAACCCAGGTTGTTCACCAAAAATGGGCCGGCATCTAAACTTATATTCTTGCATTTCAAATAAAGATACCAAGAGAATGAAGAAAATTTGATAATAGGAGTAAATTAGAAAGTTGCTTAAAATTTCATGCTCAATCTGAATCACGAAAGAAAAATTTTGGGTACAGTGTCCCTTTAAATAAAAATCTAATTGTATGTTTATACATAACATTGTACAACCTTCTGCTATTTTGCATTTTAAAGATTCTGATGTGATTGTATGGACTTAAATTGCTCTAAGGTGCATACTACATTTGAGCAATCTACAATTTCTCTTGTAATGTGTATCCAGTCCAAGGATTCATCCATTACTTGTGGGATATTCTCCTTCCCAACAGGAAGCTGCAAGAGGATCACCCACAGCAGAGCTGTCTATATAGCTCCTCCCCTAACTGCCACCTCCCAGTCATTCTCTTGCAGCTCTCAACAAGGGAAGTAGCTAGAGAGATGTGGTGCATTTATGTAGTTTATCTTCAATCAAAAGTTTATTATTTTCAAATGGTCCCGGAGTTGTACTATTTTAGCCTCGGGCAGAAAGTTGAAGAAGAGTCTGCCTGTGGTTTTTGATGATCTTAGCGGGTTGTAACTAAGATCCACTGCTGTTCTCAAACATAACTGAAGAGATGGGTAACTTCAGCTGGGGGAATAGCGTGCAGGGTCTCCTGCTCTGAGGTATGTGCAGTTTTAAATTTTTCTAGAGAAATGATAAGCTAGAAAATGCTGACAATACCGGATTTATTTAAGGTAAGCCTGATTACAGTGATTTAATAACGACTGGTATCATGCTTGCTGTAAAGGGTAATATTTTTGTTATTTACTCTCATTACTGAATAGATATAACGTTTGCTTGAGGTATATAAACGCTTATTACAAATTGGTGATAAAACTTTATTCTGGGGCCCAGTTTTTCCACATGGCTGACTAGATTTTGACTAGGGATAGTTTTTTAAGGCCCTCTCACTGTGAGTACAGGTTGGGAGGGGCCTATTTTCGCGCTTAAATTGTGCAGTAGTTTTTGCAGCTTGAGACATCCAGCTTCCCTGAAGGAGTCCCCTGAACATATAGGACCTCTCTAAAGGGTTTTTGTGCCTTCCAAAGTTGTTGTATGGTCAGGTAGGAGCCACAGTAGAGCTGTGGCAGTTGGTTGTGACTGTTTAAAAACGTTTATCGTTTTTTTGATCCGGTTTTGAAACTAAGGGGTTAATCATCCATTTGCAAGTGGGTGCAATGCTATTTCAGTCTATTATACACACTGTAAACATTTCGTAAAAATTACTGCTTTTTTCACTGTTTTGCAGTTTCTGTGATTGTTTTTTTCTCTTAAAGGCACAGTACAGTTTTTATTTTTTTGCTTGTTCACAGTTATTAAAGTGTTTTCCAAGCTTGCTGGTCTCATTACTAGTCTGTTTAAACATGTCTGACATAGAGGAAACTCATTGTTCATTATGTTTAGAAGCCATTGTGGAACCCCCTCTTAGAATGTGTACCAAATGCACTGATTTTACTATAGATTACAAAGACCATATTCTGGCTTTAAAAAATTTATCACCAGAAGAAATTGACAAGGAGGAAGTTATGCCGTCTAACTCTCCCCACGTGTCAGAACCGATAAATCCCGCTCAAGGGACGCCAAGTACATCTAGCGCGCCCATTGCGTATACCTTGCAAGACATGGCGGCAGTTATGAATCATACCCTTACAGAGGTATTATCTAAACTGCCAGGATTGCAAGGAAAGCGAGACAGCTCTGGGACTAGAATAAATACAGAGCTCTCTGACGCTTTAGTGGCTATGTCTGATACACCCTCACAATGTACTGAAGCTGAAGCAGGGGAGCTTCAATCTGTGGGTGATTTTTCTGATTCAGGGAAGATACTTCAACCTGATTCTGATATGTCTACATTTAAATTTAAGCTTGAGCACCTCCGCATATTGCTCAGGGAGGTCTTAGCAACTCTGGACGACTGTGACACTATTGTAGTCCCAGACAAATTATGTAGATTGGATAAATACTATGCAGTACCTACTTATACTGATGATTTTCCAATCCCTAAGAGGTTTTCTGAAATTATTACTAAGGAATGGGATAGACCAGGTGTACCGTTCTCTCCCCCTCCTGTTTTTAAAAAGATGTTTCCTATAGACGCCGCTACACGGGACTTATGGCAGACGGTCCCTATAGGTAGAGGGAGCAGTTTCTACTCTAGCTAAGCGTACCACTATCCCTGTCGAAGACAGTTGTGCTTTTCTAGATCCAATGGATAAAAAATTAGAGGGTTACCTTAAGAAAATTTTTATTCAACAAGGTTTTATTCTCCAGCCTCTTGCATGCATTGCCCCAGTCACTGCTGCTGCGGCTTTCTGGTTTGAGTCTCTAGAGGAGGCTCTACAGGTTGAAACCCCGTTGGAAGATATTATTGACAAGCTTAAGGCTCTTAAGCTAGCCAATTCATTTGTTTCTGACGCCGTTGTTCATTTAAACAAGCTAACGGCTAAAAATTCAGGTTTTGCTATTCAGGCGCACAGGGCGCTATGGCTTAAATCCTGGTCAGCTGACGTGACTTCAAAGTCTAAACTTCTCAACATTCCCTTCAAAGGACAGACCCTATTCGGGCCTGGACTGAAGGAGATCATTTCTGACATCACTGGAGGAAAAGATCACGCCCTTCCTCAAGATAGGTCCAACAAATTAAGGACCAAACAGTCTAGTTTTCGGCCCTTTCGAAACTTCGAGTGGCGCAGCTTCAACTTCCTCTAACACAAAACAAGAGGGAACTTTTGCCCAGTCTAAGCCGGTCTGGAGACCTATCCAGGCTTGGAACAAGGGGAAACAGGCCAAAAAGCCTGCTGCTGCCTCTAAGACAGCATGAAGGAGCAGTCCCCGTTCCGGAAACGGATCTAGTAGGGGGCAGACTCTCTCTCTTCACCCAGGCTTGGGCAAGAGATGTCCAGGATCCCTGGGCATTGGAAATTGTGTCCAAGGGTTATCTTCTGGAATTCAAAACCTCTCCCCCAAAAGGGAGATTTCATCTCTCACATTTGTCTGCAAACCAGATAAAGAGAGAGGCATTCTTACATTGTGTTCAAGACCTCCTAGTTATGGGAGTGATCCACCCAGTTCCGCAGGAGGAATCCTTCAAGATGGAGACTATTCGAACCATCCTTCCTATGATTCAGGAGGGTCAATATATGACTACCGTGGACTTAAAGGATGCTTATCTTCACATCCCGATACACAAAGATCATCATTGTTTTCTCAGGTTTGCCTTTCTAAACAGGCACTACCAGTTTGTGGCTCTTCCCTTCGGGTTGGCCACGGCACCAAGAATCTTTACAAAGGTTCTAGGGTCCCTCCTAGCGGTCCTCAGGCCGTGGGGTATAGCAGTAGCCCCTTACTTAGACGACATTCTGATACAGGCGTCGACTTTTCAAATCGCCAGGTCCCATATGGACATTGTTCTGGCATTTCTGAGGTCCCATGGGTGGAAGGTGAACGAAGAAAAGAGTTCTCTATCACCTCTAACAAAAGTTTCATTCCTAGGGACTCTGATAGATTCGGTAGAAATGAAGATTTACCTAACGAAGGCCAGATTGTCAAAACTTCTAGACTCTTGCCGTGTTCTTTATTCCACTTCTCGTCCTTCAGTGGCTCAGTGTATGGAAGTAATCAGTTTAATGGTAGCGGCAATGGACATAGTACCGTTTGCCCGCCTACATCTCAGACTGCTCCAACTTTGCATGCTCAGTCAGTGGAATGGGGATTACACAGATTTGTCCCCTCTACTAAATCTGGATCAAGAAACCAGGGATTCTCTTCTCTGGTGGCTATCTCGGGTCCATCTGTCCAAGGGGATGAGCTTCCGCAGGCCAGATTGGACTATAGTAACGACAGATGCCAGCCTTCTGGGCTGGGGTGCAGTCTGGAACTCCCTGAAGGCTCAGGGCTCGTGGACTCAGGAGGAGGCACTCCTTCCGATAAACATTCTGGAACTAAGAGTGATATTCAATGCTCTTCAGGCTTGGCCTCAGCTAGCTGCGGTCAGGTTCATCAGATTTCAGTCGGACAACATCACGACTGTAGCCTATATCAACCATCAGGGGGGAACAAGGGTTCCCTAGCAATGTTGGAGGTTTCAAAAATAATTCTATGGGCAGAGGTTCACTCTCTTGCCATCTATCAGCTATCCATATCCCAGGAGTAGAGAACTGGGAGGCGGATTTTCTAAGTCGACAGACTTTTCATCCGGGGGAGTGGGAACTCCATCCGGAGGTGTTTGCACAACTTTGTGTTGATTCAACTTTGGGGCAAACCAGAACTAGATCTCATGGCGTCTCGTCAGAACGCCAAGCTTCCTTGTTACGGATCCAGGTCCAGGGATCCCAAGGCAGTGCTGATAGATGCTCTAGCAGCGCCTTGGTCTTTCAATCTGGCTTATGTGTTTCCACCGTTTCCTCTGCTCCCTCGTCTGATTGCCAAAATCAAGCAGGAGAGAGCTTCAGTGATTTTGATAGCACCTGCGTGGCCACGCAGGACTTGGTATGCAGATCTGGTGGACATGTCATCCCTTCCACCATGGACTCTACCGCTGAGGCAGGACCTTCTACTTTAGGGTCCGTTCAACCATCCAAATCTAATTTCTCTGCATCTTACTGCTTGGAGATTGAACGCTTGATTTTATCAAAACGTGGTTTCTCCGAGTCGGTCATTGATACTTTAATTCAGGCTCGAAAGCCTGTCACCAGGAAAATTTATCATAAGATATGGTGTAAATATCTTCATTGGTGTGAATCCAAGGGTTACTCATGGAGTAAAGTCAGGATTCCCAGAATATTATCTTTTGTCCAAGAAGGATTGGAGAAGGGATTGTCAGCTAGTTCCTTAAAGGGACAGATTTCTGCTCTGTCTATTCTTTTGCACAAGCGTCTGGCGGATGTTCCAGACGTTCAGGCGTTTTGTCAGCCTTTAGTTAGAATCAAGCCTGTGTTTAAACCTGTTGCCCCACCATGGAGTTTAAATTTAGTTCTTAAGGTTCTTCAAGGGGTTCCGTTTGAACCTCTGCATTCCATAGATATCAAGCTTTTATCTTGGAAAGTTCTGTTTCTGGTAGCTGTCTCTTCGGCTCGAAGAGTTTCAGAGTTATCTGCCTTGCAGTGTGATTCCCCTTATCTGATCTTCCATGCAGATAAGGTAGTTTTGCGTACCAAACCTGGGTTTCTTCCTAAGGGGGTATCTAATAAGAATATCAATCAGGAGATTGTTGTTCCGTCACTGTGTCCTAATCCTTCTTCAAAGAAAGAACGTCTTTTACACAATCTTGACGTGGTTCGTGCTTTAAAGTTTTATTTACAAGCTACTAAAGATTTTCGTCAAACATCTGCATTGTTTGTTGTCTACTCTGGACAGAGGAAAGGACAAATGGCTTCAGCAACTTCTCTTTCCTTTTGGTTAAGAAGTATAATCCGCTTAGCTTATGAGACCGCTGGCCAGCAGCCTCCTGAAAGAATTACAGCTCATTCCACTAGAGCGGTGGCTTCCACATGGGCTTTTAAAAATGAGGCTTCTGTTGAACATAAGGCGGCGACTTGGTCTTCGCTTCATACTTTTTCTAAATTCTACAAATTTGATACTTTTGCTTCTTCGGAAGAAAGGTCTTACAGGCAGTGGTGCCTTCCGTTTAAGCGCCTGCCTTGTCCCTCCCTTCATCCATGTCCTATAGCTTTGGTATTGGTATCCCACAAGTAATGGATGAATCCGTGGACTGGATACACCTTACAAGAGAAAACAAAATTTATGCTTACCTGATAAATTTATTTCTCTTGTGGTGTATCCAGTCCACGGCCCGCCCTGTCATTTTAAGGCAGGTGTTTTTATTTTTAAACTACAGTCACCACTGCACCCTATAGTTTCTCCTTTCTCTTGCTTGTCTTCGGTCGAATGACTGGGAGGTGGCAGTTAGGGGAGGGGCTATATAGACAGCTCTGCTGTGGGTGATCCTCTTGCAGCTTCCTGTTGGTAGGGAGAATATCCCACAAGTCATGGATGAATCCGTGGACTGGATACACCACAAGAGAAATAAATGTATCAGGTAAGCATAAATTTTGTTTTTAGAATTAATAAAATATATCTGAGACACTGGGTGTAGATATATTTTAGAAACTATTGAGATTTTGATGGTTGAATTTTCTTTACCAGAAAATGTTTGTTCCTGAAACATCTATATATTTTCCCCAATTTCGTTAATCCCCAGGTTCGATGCAGAATCAAGAGAGAGAATAAGCAAAGGTTGTTGCTACCCTTCTACTTTGACCAAGGAGGTCATTGTACCAGTTACACAACTGGCAGTAAAACCTCAATGGATGTTCCCATGTGTGCTTCATAAGGGAATGATCTTTTATCCCAGTCCTCAAAGTTTAGGTTAGTGACCTGGTTGCTGAGTGGATAAAATTTACAGGAACTAGATATTCAGACTCCTGTTATGAAGATTTTTCTTCAACCATGGAACAAAATCTACATGTACAGCTTCCTACTGAATTGGGACATTGAATACTATTGTATCTACTACCCAATGGGTAGCATAAGGTTCAATGTGGATGAGCGATTTGCTGTTATGGACAGCAGTTTGTGTTTGGTAAGGGATGACTGTCTAATTGTTTACTTTTTTGCATTAAGCTATTTGTTCTGAGGAACGAAAAGGTTGTTTCCCTCAAACTTCAATAAAAATGTATCAAAATATTTCCATGAGTATGTAACGTGCCTTTGCATTAACAACAAACTGAAACAGATCCTGTAATGCAAATTTAGTGGGGGGAGAGAATTATCCCCTGACTGACCTTGTTATTTGGAAGAGGTAAACTGTCAAGGGTGCTTTGAGCATATAGGGACTAATGTATTCAAATAAACAAACCCTATCAAAGAAATAGAGAAAAAAAGTGCTCTTTTTGCACACAGATTAATAACTACACATTAAAATGTAACTTTTATTTATAATTCTTTAAAATGACAGCTTCAATACTAATATACAAATAAACTATTGTAGTGTGACAGAATTAACATTAAAAACACAGCTCCGTTGAAGAGACTTGTTACACTTTATACAATGTTGCTTAACTCAGCATCTATCCGGAGGAGTAGTTTGATAGGTGGTGTAGGATAACAGTATTTTATTAAGGAGCAACCTCTAATTGGGATCAATGCCCTGTGTATCCCCTATATTGGGGTAGAGTAATCGTTCCGTAAAAAATATTCTAGTAATACCCTTCCCATCCTTCCCCCCCCCCCCCCATTCCTGGATAGCAATGTTTTTACACAACAGATTTTAAATCTAAATACGTTCTAAATTGAGCTTACAACAGAGTGCAATTAAAAAGTAAAGAGAGTGTTGGCTGTCATTTTAAAGAATTTTAAGTAAAAGTTAAATTTTAATGTTTAGTTATTAATCAATGTGCAAAAAGAGTGTTCTTTTTCTTTCATGTAATTAGCAAGAGTCCATGAGCTAGTGACATATGGGATATACATTCCTACCAGGAGGGGCAAAGTTTCCCAAACCTCAAAATGCCTATAAATAAACCCCTCACCACACCCACAAATCAGTTTTACAAACTTTGCCTCCTATGGAGGTGGTGAAGTAAGTTTGTGCTAGATTCTACGTTGATATGCTCTCCGCAACAGGTTGGAGCCCGGTTTTCCTCTCAGCGTGCAGTGAATGTCAGAGGGATGTGAGGAGAGTATTGCCTATTTGAATACAATGATCTCCTTCTACGGGGTCTATTTCATAGGTTCTCTTTTATCGGTCGTAGAGATTCATCTCTTACCTCCCTTTTCAGATCGACGATATACTCTTATATATATATATACCATTACCTCTGCTGATTTTCGTTTCAGTACTGGTTTGGCTTTCTACAACATGTAGACGAGTGTCCTGGGGTAAGTAAGTCTTATTTTCTGTGACACTCTAAGCTATGGTTGGGTGCTTTTTTTATAAAGTTTTAAATATATGTATTCAAACATTTATTTGCCTTGACTCAGGATGTTCAACATTCCTTATTTTCAGACAGTCAGTTTCATATTTGGGATAATGCATTTGAATCAATCATTTTTTCTTACCTTAAAAAATTTGACTTTTTCCCTGTGGGCTGTTAGGCTCGCGGGGGCTGAAAATGCTTCATTTTATTGCGTCATTCTTGGCGCGGACTTTTTTGGCGCAAAAAATCTTTTCTGTTTCCGGCGTCATACGTGTCGCCGGAAGTTGCGTCATTTTTTGACGTTCTTTTGCGCCAAAAATGTCGGCGTTCCGGATGTGGCGTCATTTTTGCCGCCAAAAGCATTTAGGCGCCAAATAATGTGGGCGTCTTATTTGGCGCTAAAAAAATATGGGCGTCGCTTTTGTCTCCACATTATTTAAGTCTCATTTTTCATTGCTTCTGGTTGCTAGAAGCTTGTTCTTTGGCATTTTTTCCCATTCCTGAAACTGTCATTTAAGGAATTTGATCAATTTTGCTTTATATGTTGTTTTTTCTCTTACATTTTCAAGATGTCTCATGTTGCATCTGAGTCAGAAGATACTTCAGGAAAATCGCTGCCTGGTGCTGGAACTACCAAAGCTAAGTGTATCTGCTGTAAACTTTTGGTAGCTGTTCCTCCAGCTGTTGTTTGTATTAAATGTCATGACAAACTTGTTAATGCAGAAAATATTTCCTTTAGTAAAATACCATTACCTGTTGCAGTTCCATCAACATCTAATGTTCAGAGTGTTCCTGATAACATAAGAGATTTTGTTTCTGAATCTATTAAGAAGTCTATGTCTGTTATTCCTCCTTCTAGTAAACATAAAAAGTCTTTTAAAACTTCTCTTTATCCAGATGAATTTTTAAATGAACATCATCATTCTGATTCTAATGATTCTTCTGGTTCAGAGGATTCTGTTTCAGAGGTTGATGCTGATAAATCTTCATATTTATTTAAAATGGAATTTATTCGTTCTTTACTTAAAGAAGTCCTAATTGCATTAGAAATTGAGGATTCTGGTCCTCTTGATACTAAATCTAAACGTTTAGACAAGGTCTTTAAATCTCCTGTAGTTATTCCAGAAGTTTTTCCTGTTCCTGGTGCTATTTCTGAAGTAATTTCCAGGGAATGGAATAATTTGGGTAATTCATTTACTCCTTCTAAATGTTTTAAGCAATTATATCCTGTGCCGTCTGACAGATTAGAGTTTTGGGACAAAATCCCTAAAGTTGATGGGGCTATCTCTACCCTTGCTAAACGTACTACTATTCCTACGGCAGATGGTACTTCCTTTAAGGATCCTTTAGATAGGAAAATTGAATCCTTTCTAAGAAAAGCTTATTTGTGTTCAGGTAATCTTCTTAGACCTGCTATATCTTTGGCGGATGTTGCTGCAGCTTCAACTTTTTGGTTGGAAACTTTAGCGCAACAAGTAACAGATCATGATTCTCATAACATTCTTCTTCTTCAACATGCTAATAATTTTATCTGTGATGCCATTTTTGATATTATCAGAGTTGATGTCAGGTTTATGTCTCTAGCTATTTTAGCTAGAAGAACTTTATGGCTTAAAACTTGGAATGCTGATATGTCTTCTAAATCTACTCTACTTTCCCTTTCTTTCCAGGGTAATAAATTATTTGTTTCTCAGTTGGATTCTATTATCTCAACTGTTACTGGTGGGAAAGGAACTTTTTTACCACAGGATAAAAAATCTAAGGGTAAAAACAGGGCTAATAATCGTTTTCGTTCCTTTCGTTTCAACAAAGAACAAAAGCCTGATCCTTCATCCTCAGGAGCAGTTTCAGTTTGGAAACCATCTCCAGTCTGGAATAAATCCAAGCCTTCTAGAAAAGCAAAGCCAGCTTCTAAGTCCACATGAAGGTGCGGCCCTCATTCCAGCTCAGCTGGTAGGGGGCAGATTACGTTTTTTCAAAGAAATTTGGATCAATTCTGTTCACAATCTTTGGATTCAGAACATTATTTCAGAAGGGTACAGAATTGGTTTCAAGATAAGACCTCCTGCAAAGAGATTTTTTCTTTCCCGTGTCCCAGTAAATCTAGCGAAAGCTCAAGCATTTCTGAAATGTGTTTCAGATCTAGAGTTGGCTGGAGTAATTATGCCAGTTCCAGTTCTGGAACAGGGGCTGGGGTTTTATTCAAATCTCTTCATTGTACCAAAGAAGGAGAATTCCTTCAGACCAGTTCTGGATCTAAAAATATTGAATAGTTATGTAAGGATACCAACATTCAAAATGGTAACTGTAAGGACTATCCTGCCTTTTGTTCAGCAAGGGCATTATATGTCTACAATAGATTTACAGGATGCTTTCCGATTCATCCAGCTCACTATCAGTTTCTGAGATTCTCTTTCCTAGACAAGCATTACCAGTTTGTGGCTCTGCCGTTTGGCCTAGCAACAGCTCCAAGAATTTTTACAAAGGTTCTCGGTGCCCTTCTATCTGTAATCAGAGAACAGGGTATTGTGGTATTTCCTTATTTGGACGATATCTTGGTACTTGCTCAGTCTTCACATTTAGCAGAATTTCATACAAATCGACTTTTGTTGTTTCTTCAAAATCATGGTTGGAGGATCAATTCACTAAAGTTCATTGATTCCTCAGACAAGGGTAACCTTTTTGGGTTTCCAGATAGATTCAGTGTCCATGACTCTGTCTTTGACAGACAAGAGATGTCTAAAATTGATTTCAGCTTGTCGAAACCTTCAGTCACAATCATTCCCTTCGGTAGCCTTAGGCATGGAAATTCTAGGTCTTATGACTGCTGCATCGGACGCGATCCCCTTTGCTCGTTTTCACATGCGACCTCTTCAGCTCTGTATGCTGAACCAATGGTGCAGGGATTACACAAAGATATCTCAATTAATATCTTTAAAACCGATTGTACGACACTCTCTGACGTGGTGGACAGATCACCATCGTTTAGTTCAGGGGGCTTCTTTTGTTCTTCCGACCTGGACTGTAATTTCAACAGATGCAAGTCTTACAGGTTGGGGAGCTGTGTGGGGGTCTCTGACAGCACAAGGGGTTTGGGAATCTCAGGAGGTGAGATTACCGATCAATATTTTGGAACTCCGTACAATTTTCAGAGCTCTTCAGTCTTGGCCTCTTCTGAAGAGAGAATCGTTCATTTGTTTTCAGACAGACAATGTCACAACTGTGGCATACATCAATCATCAAGGAGGGACTCACAGTCCTCTGGCTATGAAAGAAGTGTCTCGAATTCTGGTTTGGGCGAAATCCAGCTCCTGTCTAATCTCTGCGGTTCAAATTCCAGGAATAGACAATTGGGAAGCAGATTATCTCAGTCGCCAAACGTTGCATCCGGGCAAATGGTCTCTTCACCCAGAGGTATTTCTTCAGATTGTTCAAATGTGCGAACTTCCAGAAATAGATCTGATGGCTTCTCATCTAAACAAGAAACTTCCCAGGTATCTGTCCAGATCCCGGGATCCTCAGGCGGAGGCAGTGGATGCATTATCACTTCCTTGGAAGTATCATCCTGCCTATATCTTTCCGCCTCTAGTTCTTCTTCCAAGAGTAATCTCCAAGATTCTGAAGGAATGCTCGTTTGTTCTGCTGGTAGCTCCAGCATGGCCTCACAGGTTTTGGTATGCGGATCTTGTCCGGATGGCCTCTTGCCAACCGTGGACTCTTCCGTTAAGACCAGACCTTCTGTCGCAAGGTCCTTTTTTCCATCAGGATCTCAAATCCTTAAATTTAAAGGTATGGAGATTGAACGCTTGATTCTTGGTCAAAGAGGTTTCTCTGACTCTGTGATTAATACTATGTTACAGGCTCGTAAATCTGTATCTAGAGAGATATATTATAGAGTCTGGAAGACTTATATTTCTTGGTGTCTTTCTCATCATTTTTCCTGGCATTCTTTTAGAATTCCGAGAATTTTACAGTTTCTTCAGGATGGTTTAGATAAAGGTTTGTCCGCAAGTTCCTTGAAAGGTCAAATCTCTGCTCTTTCTGTTCTTTTTCACAGAAAGATTGCTAATCTTCCTGATATTCATTGTTTTGTACAAGCCTTGGTTCGTATAAAACCTGTCATTAAGTCAATTTCTCCTCCTTGGAGTTTGAATTTGGTTCTGGGGGCTCTTCAAGCTCCTCCGTTTGAACCTATGCATTCATTGGACATTAAATTACTTTCTTGGAAAGTTTTGTTCCTTTTGGCCATCTCTTCTGCCAGAAGAGTCTCTGAATTGTCTGCTCTTTCTTGTGAGTCTCCTTTTCTGATTTTTCATCAGGATAAGGCAGTGTTGCGAACTTCTTTTGAATTTTTACCTAAGGTTGTGAATTCCAACAACATTAGTAGAGAAATTGTAGTTCCTTTTATGCCCTAATCCTAATCCTAAGAATTCTAAGGAGAAATCATTGCATTCTTTGGATGTTGTTAGAGCTTTGAAATATTATGTTGAAGCTACTAAGACTTTCCGAAAGACTTCTAGTCTATTTGTCATCTTTTCCGGTTCTAGAAAAGGCCAGAAAGCTTCTGCCATTTCTTTGGCATCTTGGTTGAAATCTTTCATTCATCATGCCTATGTTGAGTCGGGTAAAACTCCGCCTCAGAGGATTACAGCTCATTCTACTAGGTCAGTTTCTACTTCCTGGGCGTTTAGGAATGAAGCTTCGGTTGATCAGATTTGCAAAGCAGCAACTTGGTCTTCTTTGCATACTTTTACTAAATTCTACCATTTTGATGTGTTTTCTTCTTCTGAAGCAGTTTTTGGTAGAAAAGTACTTCAGGCAGCTGTTTCAGTTTGAATCTTCTGCTTATGTTTTCATTTAAACTTTATTTTGGGTGTGGATTATTTTCAGCAGGAATTGGCTGTCTTTATTTTATCCCTCCCTCTCTAGTGACTCTTGCGTGGAAAGATCCACATCTTGGGTAGTCATTATCCCATACGTCACTAGCTCATGGACTCTTGCTAATTACATGAAAGAAAACATAATTTATGTAAGAACTTACCTGATAAATTCATTTCTTTCATATTAGCAAGAGTCCATGAGGCCCACCCTTTTTTGTGGTGGTTATGATTTTTTTGTATAAAGCACAATTATTCCAATTCCTTATTTTTTATGCTTTTGCACTTTTTTCTTATCACCCCACTTCTTGGCTATTCGTTAAACTGATTTGTGGGTGTGGTGAGGGGTGTATTTGTAGGCATTTTGAGGTTTGGGAAACTTTGCCCCTCCTGGTAGGAATGTATATCCCATACGTCACTAGCTCATGGACTCTTGCTAATATGAAAGAAATTAATTTATCAGGTAAGTTCTTACATAAATTATGTTTTTTTTTTCCCTATTTCTTTGATAGGGTTTGTTTCTTGAATGTCTTTGCATTAAGTTTCCTGCACCAATGCAGGTTTTATTTTGTTATGGGAAGATGCTTAAAACGCACTGCAATATTTTTTTGAATATAATTTATATAATATATAATTTATATAATATATAATTTAGAAGTCGTAATATGTTTTATAATTTGAAGGCTTGTGTGTTTTTCTGGTTTCTTTTCCTGGAATTGTTTTTAAGGAAAAATTCTTGTTTTACTTTTTTCATAATTTATTTAAAAAAAAAAAAAACTACTAAAAAAAGATCTATTGATGTTTGTCTAGACTCAAACCCAGTTAATTTTGTGTGATATATATCCTAAATGTAGCTGTGGTTTTGAAACCTGCGCTTTTACTTATTAATTTGAATACCATTTTATAGAAAATGATCAGATTAAAAACTCTAAAATATGTGTGAGAAAAAAGTTTTATTTTATCTGACTTGCAATATAATCCCAACTTTTTAACCCATTTAAAGGGATACTGAACCATTTTTTTTTCTTTCATGATTCAGGTACAGTTTGCAATTTTAAGCATCTTTCTTATTTACTCCTATTATACATTTTTCTTTGTTCTCTTGATATCTTTATTTGAAAAAGCAGGAATTGAAGCTTACAAGCCAGCCCATCTTTGGTTGAGCACCTGGTAGCGCTTGCTGATTGGTTTCTAAATGTAGCCATCAATCAGCAAGCGCTACCCAGGGTGCTTAATCAAAAATGGGCTTGGAAAGTTGCTTAAAGTGATTGTAAATTTGTGCTTTAACAAACACTAGGATTTACAATCACTAAAAATCAAGTGGAAGTTCAGTGATCATATATGTAAAAAAAAGTTTGCTCAATGCACCCTTTCTGTGCCAAAGCACATAGCTAAACTCAGCAGCTCTGGCCGCCCACAGCACATTGGTCTCCTTCAATGAGATGACGTTTGCACCTCTAAACCAATAGCAGTGTGTGTCAACTGACAGGTTTCTGTATGCACGCACGGCTATTGGTTTAGAGGTGCAAGCAGCACCTCAATGGTAGAAGACAGATGTGCCGTGGGCGGCCGGAGCCGCTGAGTTTAGCCATGTGCATTGGCACAGAAAGGGCGAGTTTAGCAAACTTTTTTACATATGCAATCACTTAACTTCCACTTGATTTTTAGTGATGGTAAATCCTAGCGTTTGTTAAAGTGTGGATTTACCATCACTTTAAAATTGCATGCTCTATCTTAGTGTTACCCAAACACGGTCCTCACATACCCCCAACAGGCCTGGTTTTCATTCTAGCTGAACTATTGCACAGGTGAAGTAATGAGCTAATGGGTGAGAGCAAGTTAGCAACCATGGTTACTGATGAGCCAATTACTTCACCTGTGCACTAGTTCAGCTATAATGAAAAACAGGCCTGTTGGGGGGTACTGATGAGCCGATTACTTCACCTGTGCACTAGTTCAGCTATAATGAAGGTCTATTGGGAGTACGTGAGGACCACATTTGGAAAACACTGCTCTATCTGAATCATGAAAGAAAAAAAATCTGGGTTCAGTATCCCTTAACTATAAATATTTGCTTTCTTCCCAATTTGCTTTAAATAAAATAAAGTTTTGTCTTAAAAATGCTATTAATTGTATCCCCTCAACTTACCAGAAAGGGTTTTAAGGATTTTTTTTTATTTCTCCTACATTGGTGTGTCCGGTCCACGGCTTCATCCTTACTTGTGGGATATTCTCATTCCCTACAGGAAATGGCAAAGAGAGCACACAGCAAAAGCTGTCCATATAGCCCCCCCTCTGGCTCTGCCCCCCAGTCATTCTCTTTGCCGCTCTGAACAAGTAGCATCTCCACGGGGATGGTAAAGAGTATGTGGTGTTAGTTGTAGTTTTATTTTCTTCTATCAAGAGTTTATTTTAAAATAGTGCCGGTTTGTACTATTTACTCTACAACAGAAAGTGATGAAGATTTCTGTTAAAAGAGGAGTATGATTTTAGCACCAGTAACTAAAATACTTTGCTGTTCCCACGCAGGACTGTTGAAACCAGAGAACTTCAGTTGGGGGGGACAGTTTGCAGGCTTATCTGCTTCAGGTATGATCAGCACTTTTCTAACAAGACCTAGTAATGCTAGAAGACTGTCAGTTTTCCCTTATGGGATAGGTAAGCCATTTTCTTAGACTCAGTAACAGAATTAAGGCTTATAAATTGGGCTCTATGCTGGTTGACACTTTTGTGGGCTAAATCGATTAACTTTTATCATATTTATGACATTTGGAGTGTTTTGCAAACTTTGAAACACTTTTGGGAACGTTTATTTGCACCTGGCAGTTGTTTAGACGCCTAATCTTGTCAGAAAGGCCCCTTCACTCTGGAATGCAGAGGGAGGAGGCCTCATTTTCGCGCCTCAGTTGCGCAGTTACTTTCTCTAGGCAGTGCATGCAGCTTCACGTGAGAGGGTCCAGTGGCTTAGAAAAGGACTCAGAGAGGCTTATTACTGTGGTGAATAACCCCTAAGGAAGGTAAAAGCCGCAGCAAAGTCTGTGGCAGGGACTGTAGTGTGTTTAAAATGGTCAATTGTGATTATTAGCTCCGGTTTGCTCATTTAAGGGTTAAGACACTTGAAATTTGGTGTGCAATACTTTCAAAGCATTAAGACACTGGGGTATAAATTTCATAAAGATCGGATATTTCTTTGATGTTTTTCGATCATTCAGAAATAAAGTGTGCCCTTTTTATTATTTAAAGAGACAGTAACGGTTTTGTTTAAAATTGTTTTTATTGCATTAAAAGCCTGCCTAAGTCTGTCTAACATGTCTGTACCTTCAGATAGCATATGTTCTGTGTGTATGGAGGCCAAGGTGGTTCCCCCATTAAATGTATGTGCGAATTGTGCCATGGCGTCCAAACAAAGTAAGGACAGTACTGTCACATTTAATAATGTTGCCCAAGATGATTGTTTAAAAGAAGGTAGTGGGGATAGTTCATCATCCTCTCCTTCTGTGTCAACACCAGCTTTGCCCGTGCAGGCGATACCTAGTACATCTAGCGCGCCAATGCTTGTTACTATGCAACAATTAACAGCAGTAATGGATAATTCTCTAGCAGCTCTTTTATCCAAACTGCCAGAATTTCCTAGAAAGCGTGATTGCTCAGTTTTAAATACAGAGGATGAGCAAGTAGGCGCTGACGATAATTTATCTGTTATGCCCTCACATCAATCTGAGTCGGCAGTGAGGGAGGGTCTGTCTGAGGGAGAAATTTCTGACTCAGGAAAAATTTCTCAGCAGGCAGAACCTGATATCGTGGCATTCAAATTTAAGCTAGAACATCTCTGCGCTCTGCTTAAGGAGGTGCTAGCTACCCTTGATGATTGTGATACTTTGGTGATTCCAGAGAAGTTGTGCAAAATGGACAAATTTTTAGAGGTCCCAGTGCACGCTGATGCCTTTCCGATACCCAAGAGGGTGGCGGACATAGTGACTAAGGAGTGGGAGAAGCCAGGTGTACCTTTTGTTCCCCCTCCTATATTTAAGAAAATGTTCCCCATTGTCGACCCCCAGAAGGGATGCATGGCAAACGGTCCCTAAGTTAGAGGGGGCAGTTTCAACGTTAGCTAAGCGCACAGCTATTCCTATAGAGGACAGTTGCGCTTTCAAAGATCCTATGGATAAAAAATTGGAAGGATTGCTTAAAAAGATTTTTGTTCAGCAAGGTTTCCTTCTTCAACCAATTTCGTGCATTATTCCTGTCACCACGGCGGCGTCTTTTTGGTTCGATGAACTAGAAAATTCGCTCCAAAAGGAGACTCCATATGATGAAGTCATGGACAGAATTCACGCACTAAAGTTGGCTAATTCCTTTATTTTGGATGCCGCTTTTCAATTGGCTAAATTAGCGGCGAAAAATTCAGGTTTTGCAATAGTGGCGCGCAGGGCGCTTTGGCTAAAATCTTGGTCGGCGGATGTGTCGTCCAAAACAAAATTGCTTAATATTCCTTTCAAAGGTAAGACCCTTTTCGGGCCAGAATTGAAGGAGATTATTTCAGACATCATTGGGGGAAAGGGCCATGCCCTCCCACAGGATAGGCCTTTCAAGGCTAAGAATAAGTCTAATTTTCGTTCCTTTCGCAATTTCAGGAATGGACCGGCTTCTAACTCTGCAGCCTCTAGACAAGAGGGTAACACTTCCCAGCCTAAACCAGCATGGAAACCATTGCAAGGCTGAAACAAGGGAAAACAGGCCAAGAAGCCTGCTGCTGCTACCAAGACAGTATGAAGGGGTAGCCCCCGATCCGGGACCGGATCTAGTAGGGGGCAGACTTTCTCTCTTTGCTCAGTCTTGGGCAAGAGATGTTCCAGACCCCTGGGCACTAGAAATTGTCTCTCAGGGGTATCTTCTAGAGTTCAAGGAACCTCCTCCAAGGGGAAGGTTCCACATGTCATGCTTATCTTTAGACCAGATAAAGAGACAGGCATTCTTACGTTGCGTAGGAGACCTATTAAAGATGGGAGTGACACACCCAGTTCCAACAGCGGAACAAGGTCTGGGTTTTTACTCAAACCTGTTTGTAGTTACCAAAAAAGAAGGAACTTTCAGGCCAATTCTGGATTTTAAAATTCAAAACAAATTCCTCAGAGTTCCATCATTCAAAATGGAAACCATTCGGACGATTTTACCAACGATCCAGGAGGGTCAATATATGACTACCGTGGACCTAAAGGATGTATACCTGCATATTCCTATCCACAAAGATCATCATCAGTTCCTGAGGTTCGCCTTTCTGGACAAACATTACCAGTTCGTGGCTCTTCCGTTCGGTTTAGCCACTGCTCCCAGAATTTTCACAAAGGTGCTAGGGTCCCTTCTAGCGGTCCTAAGGCCGAGGGGCATTGCAGTAGCACCTTACCTAGACGACATTCTAATTCAAGCGTCGTCCCTTTCCAAAGCAAGGGCTCATACAGACATTGTTTTAGCCTTTCTCAGGTCTCACGGGTGGAAGGTGAACATAGCAAAGAGTTCCCTGTCCCCGTCCACAAGGGTTCCCTTTCTGGGAACAATAATAGACTCTGTGGAAATGAAGATTTTTCTGACAGAGGTCACAAAGTTAAAGCTTCTAAACGCTTGTCGAGTTCTTCAATCTATTCCTCAGCCCTCCATAGCTCAGTGCATGGAGGTAATAGGACTAATGGTTGCGGCAATGGACGTGGTTCCTTTTGCTCGAATTCATTTAAGACCATTGCAACTGTGCATGCTCAAACAGTGGAATGGGGATTATGCAGACTTGTCTCCCCAGATTCAAGTGGACCAGGTAACCAGAGACTCACTCCTCTGGTGGTTGGCTCAGGATCACCTGTCTCAGGGAATGAGTTTCCGCAGACCAGAGTGGATCATTGTCACGACCGACGCCAGTCTCTTAGGCTGGGGCGCGGTCTGGGGCTCCCTGAAAGCTCAGGGTCTATGGTCTCGGGAAGAGTCCCTTCTCCCGATAAACATTTTGGAACTGAGAGCGATATTCAATGCGCTCATGGCTTGGACTCAACTAGCGAAGGCCAGGTTCATAAGATTTCAGTCGGACAACATGACGACTGTAGCGTACATCAATCATCAGGGAGGAACAAAGAGTTCCCTGGCGATGAGAGAGGTATCCAGGATCATCAAATGGGCGGAGGATCACTCCTGCCATCTATCTGCAATTCACATCCCAGGAGTAGACAACTGGGAGGCGGATTATTTGAGTCATCAGACTTTCCATCCGGGGGAGTGGGAACTTCACCCGGAGGTCTTTGCCCAGCTAACTCAACTACGGGGCATTCCAGATATGGATCTGATGGCGTCTCGTCAGAACTCCAAGGTTCCTCGCTACGGGTCCAGATCCAGGGATCCCATGGCTCCACCATGGAAGCTACCTTTGAGGCAGGACCTTCTAGTACAAGGTCCATTCGAACATCCAAATCTAGTTTCTCTGCAACTGACTGCTTGGAAATTGAACGCTTGATTCTATCTAAGCGTGGGTTTTCAGATTCGGTTATAGATACTCTGGTTCAGGCCAGAAAAACCTGTGACTAGGAAAATTTACCATAAGATATGGCAAAAATATATCTGTTTGTGCGAATCCAAGGGTTACTCTTGGAGTAAAATTAGAATTCCTAGGATACTTTTCTTTCTCCAAGAGGGTTTGGATAAAGGTTTGTCAGCTAGTTCTCTAAAAGGACAGATATCTGCTCTGTCTGTCTTGTTGCACAAACGTCTGGCAGCCGTGCCAGATGTACAGGCATTTGTACAGGCTTTAGTTAGAATCAAGCCTGTCTACAGACCTATAACTCCTCCATGGAGTCTAAATTTTGTTCTTTCAGTTCTTCAAGGGGTTCCGTTTGAACCTTTGCATTCCATAGATATTAAATTACTATCTTGGAAAGTTCTGTTTTTGGTTGCTATTTCTTCTGCTAGAAGAGTTTCTGAATTGTCTGCTTTGCAGTGTACTTCACCCTATCTGGTATTCCATACAGATAAGGTAGTTTTACGTACTAAGCCTGGTTTTCTTCCAAAGGTGGTTTCCAATAGGAATATTAACCAGGAAATAATTGTTCCTTCTCTGTGTCCGAATCCAGTTTCGAAGAAGGAACGTTTGTTACATAACTTAGATGTAGTTCGTGCTTTAAAATTCTATTTAGAAGCAACAAAGGATTTCAGACAGACATCTTCTTTGTTTGTCGTCTATTCTGGTAAGAGGAGAGGTCAGAAAGCTACTGCTACCTCTCTTTCCTTTTGACTAAAAAGCATCATCCTCCTGAACGAATTACAGCTCACTCTACTAGAGCTGTGGCTTCCACTTGGGCCTTCAAGAATGAGGCTTCTGTTGAACAGATCTGTAAGGCAGCGACTTGGTCTTCTCTGCATACTTTTGCCAAATTTTACAAATTCGATACTTATGCTTCTTCGGAGGCTGTTTTTGGGAGAAAGGTTTTGCAAGCTGTGGTGCCTTCCGTTTAGGTTACCTGACTTGTTTCCCTCCCTTCATCCGTGTCCTAAAGCTTTGGTATTGGTTCCCACAAGTAAGGATGAAGCCGTGGACCGGACACACCAATGTAGGAGAAAACAGAATTTGTTTACCTGATAAATTTCTTTCTCCTACGGTGTGTCCGGTCCACGGCCCGCCCTGGCTTTTAGTCAGGTTTAAAATTTTTATTTTTCTGTACACTACAGTCACCACGGCACTTTATAGTTTCTCCTTTTTCTCCTAACCGTCGGTCGAATGACTGGGGGGCGGAGCTAGAGGGGGAGCTATATGGGCAGCTTTTGCTGTGTGCTCTCTTTGCCATTTCCTGTAGGGAATGAGAATATCCCACAAGTAAGGATGAAGCCGTGGACCGGACACACCGTAGGAGAAAGAAATTTCAGGTAAACATAAATTTTGTTTTTTAAAGAATTAGCTACACTAATTTCTCTACTTTCCTTTAAACAGCCGGCAATATTATTTATTATTTAGTTTCCATAGCCAAAAACATAGGGTTACTCTTGACACCTCCTTTCCAACATAATACAATGAATAGAGGCTCACATTCAAAGGCAGGAAAAGAAGGGGCATGTTGATAGTTTGGAAGACTCCTGGGAAACTTCTACCTATTCCTAGTCATAAGGGACAGTACAACTAGTTTAAAGGGCCATTAAACCCAAAAATTTTCTTTCACGATTCAGATAGAGAATACAATTTTAAACAACATTCCAATTTACTTCTATTATCTAATTTGCTGCAATCTTTAGATATCCTTTGTTAAAGAAATAGCAATGCACATTGGTGAGCCAATCACATGAGGCATCTATGTGCAGCTACCAATCAGAAGCTACTGAGCCTATCTAGATATGCTTTTCAGGAAAGAATATCAAGAGAATGAAGCAAATTAGATAATTGAAGTAAATTAGAAAGTTGTTTAAAATTGTATTCTCTATCTAAATCATGAAAGAAAAAAATTGGGTTTAATGTCCCTTTAATCTAAGATAGCGCTTTGTGTAGGATTGCATTGATTTGTTTTAAAAAAAAATTTAGATTTAATATCGCAATCAAATAATTACAAGATGCAAGTGTGGAAATATATTTCATTACTGCGTTTTCAGCTATCCTGTAACACCATAAATCAGGGTTCTTCAAACTTTTTTTCCCCAAGACCCAGTACCATGATACCACATACCTTTGCGACCCAATTTTTATGCTTTGTCTGAAAATTTCTGAAGGAATATACAACAAAATAGCTGCAATTTTTTGACTAAAATGTGTGCATACTTTTTTCCTGATTGTAGTCAACCTTGAAAGTATTGTAAAAGGTAATAAAACACACACTCGTACAACACACACACAAGTAGCGACCCAGTAAACACTGTGTTGCGACCCAGCAATGGATCCCGACCCATGGTTTGAAGAACCCTGCCATAGATGATGTATTGGTTGCTTCCTGAGGAGAGGTTTAATTAGTTTTAATTTGCATATTTTCATTTAATTAGTTTGAAGACCTTGGATTAATGATTATTGATTTGCCTTTAAGTTCAATATTGCCCTTTTACCACTTAAAGGGACATAAAACAGGTTGAGATCTGTGCATATCCTAAAAGGGCTAATTAATTAAAAATAGTTTGCATAAAAAAATGTTTAAAAATTGCTGGCAAGTATTTAAAATTTTCAAAAATAAGCAAAATTAATTACATAGCTAAGCTGCCTGGAGAAGCCATCTCCACCCCCCTTATCAGTGTTTAGACACAGGCATTGTATTTCAACTGAGTTCACAGCTTCTAGGCATGCTCCAGCAGATAATCCCTATGCATTTTTCCATTCTACCAAAATAACAATAGACATAGATACAGCCATAGAAGGAATTGTGTGGGGGGAGTTAGAGCTGTACAATTCAGAAACTAAAAAGAAGGGTTAATGGCGAGGCACTGCAGTATAAATTTACAGGTAAAGTAATTAAAGTACATATTATATTTTGTCTCTATCCCAACTCGTTTCATGTCCCTTTAAGGCATACATTTAATATCCTTTATAGTATAGCCACCACTGTTATTATAAAGTTAATATGACCCTGCTTTTCCTGTCATGTATCTCTTGCATGTCCTTTCCTTTATGCTTTTCTCTATCTAGTCAGTGTGTGTGGCCGCACCTGGTGGTAAGAGATGGATGATCACTGCACTGGATGTGGATAGTACTGAGCTCTTGCATGCTGCGAAGCCTCGTAGCTGGCACGTTGGAGTTGGGAAGGTGAGTTGTCTTCTTGTTGCGGCGGGAACAGCATGATGAGGTAAGCCCGTGGTGACTGGAGAGAGATGGGCTGCGGCTAGATGGGTAATTCTGCATAGAGCTCTCTCTGCAGTTCTGCTCAAACATCTGCTCATCCATAAACTCATGGTTCTGTGGAGACATCAGTTGTTAGTGGCAGATTGTGAAAACCTTTCGGTCTTCACTATAACAAAGGAGACTCAGTTATTAGTTGTGAAACAAAGTAACAATAAATATGGATTAGTGTGAGAATAAACAGTAACTACTCATTTTATTTTATTACTCTGTATAAACAAAAGGCACATGATGGTACCAAAGCAGCACATCCCATTCATGTGACTCACATAAAGTTTTTGAAGACTAAAGGGACATTCCAGCCAAGATTGGAAACCACATGAATGCATTTCAGTTTTGAATAGAATCATTTTTGTAATATGCGCGTATTAGCAAAAATGCTTCTAATAATAGCTATAGCTTTTTCAAAAGTGTATTTAAGTATGCAGCGTGCACCAGCATTTTAAACATAACACTTGCTCAGAGAAACTAAAGTGCTTGTACCAGCTGGTAATGACTCAGTTTAATTGCTGATATGATACAAGCCCCACTGGTGCTCTGAGCTGCTGTAGAATTTAAAATGCTGGTGCACTGAAAATATCTAGCTATTATAGTGTTCGTAGAAACAAAATGTGAACACCATCACGGTGATAACTTTTACTAGAAGCATTTTTGCTAATGCATATATATTGCAAATATGTTTCTTTTAAAATATGTAAAATCTATGTGCATTTAAATTTTGACCGGAATGTCCCTTTAAAGTATAGACTTTTTTTTTTTCTTTTGTTTGCAGGTGATGCATTAAACATTTTGTTCTATATCCGTTTTGTTCTAGATTTTTAATCCTGTTTTTATTTATTATTTTATTGAGCAAATAGTAACAAGATTACTACCTGTTATTAAAATTATAAATGGCATTTGACCAAGCACTTTGGTGATTGCTAAACAGTGATAGGCCTTTTAAAATATAAAATAAAATATCAACCTTTCTCTGTTTAAATTAAAAAATGATCATTGGACACTTCTTTAGATACAATTTGTATGAAAGAGAAACATTTTATTTAATCCCACTTTCATCAGACTGCTTAATAATTGTTTTAATGAGCAAACCCATTTAAAAAAAAAGAAAAACAAACTATTGCGTTTCTGGGAAAGTCAGTTTATATTGATCTGTTCTGCAAGAGACATTAAACACCTTGAGGTTGTAGTATACATTGTTTAATTATGTGTAGCAGAAATAATTTTGCAATATATTCTAAATAGTCATTGGTTGTACACTCTTGTGACTAATTAATAGTTGTCCCTGATTGGCCTCAGCAGACGACAACTTAGGTTAAAACATGGTGGCACCTTTGCACTTATATTTACTTATATAAACTTTTTTTTATATTTAAACAACTAATATAATTAAAAAAATAAATTTGCATGTTACTCTATTCTTTGCTTTGAATACATCATTCTGATGAGAAATGTATTTACTGTTTAATGTCCCTTTGAAGCTATATGGAATTCCAAAAATACTTTCACGATTCAGAGAGAGTAAAATAAAAAAAATTCCAATAAACATATTATATCAAATTTCTTATTCTCTAGCTTGCATTGAGGTATGTGCACGTTTTTAGAACTAAATGGCAGCAGTGCGTGGGTGTATCAGTATGCTGAGGTGATTTGTAAAGTTTTTAACATTTGTCTGCTAAATCTGAATCATGAAAGTGTAATTTTGAATTAATGTCACTATTGCATTTTGTGAAGCATTTGACATTTGCAAAAAAATAAATTTAAAAGATTTTTCCTCAATTAGGGCCGCAAATTTCCACAAGTCTCTAAATTAATAAGAAATTCCAGTGGACGAGCAAGAATTATGTTTATAGAACAAATAAAATAAGGCTGTAATGCTCACTTCACATTAATTAATAGCATCAGTCATATAGTGCAGCCTAGAAGGAAAATTTCTATATGAGCAAGAAAGGTAAAGTAGATCACGCTAAACAGCACCTATAAGACAGTATAGTATAAGAGTAAGACAAGGTACAAACAATCTGTGTAGAAAAATTCAAATACATTTATTAATCTAAATATATCAACATGTAAAAACACACATACAAGTCAGGGATCCCCATTCAGAATAGAATGCAAAGATATGGCCAAATAGAAAAATAAAGTGGTGCACCACTAATGCTCCAAAAAGCAAATAAGCAAGGATTTCCAAGGCTGCTTGGAAATGATAAGCAAAGCAATAAGCATGTACGCATGAGTGTTAGCAAGCTCAGCAAAGCAATCAATGCCAGTAAAGTTCTCCAACTATTGCTGGAAAGCGTATTGCACAAAGCAGACAAAAATCAGCATGAAGAAAAGTATATCCACAAGCAGTTGTTAAATCTTCAAACAACCTGACATGTCTTAGCAAAGTCACAGTAAGTAACCCTCTGCGTGCGATATAGTTCAAGCATATGTACTTCATTCAATCATCCCACATGTCACAGGTGCTGCATTTTCAGATAGTAAGCAGAATGCATTCAGCGTTTACTTCGGTAAGCCGGACAGATGAATACTTATTCACATGCAGTATGTCACCAACTAGGAATATTCCACAGGCTGCAGAGGGTGAACGAGGTAGAGAGGGGATATCCCTGTGCGCGTTTCACTCCACTCTCGTGGGCGCTCGGAGCTTCTTCCGGATTATGACGTCACCCCAGCAAGGTTGCTATTTATTGGATGCAGGTGTCACATGGTACTCAGCAGAACTGCCAGGATTCTTAAAGAGCCATTACATTATCACATCAATGTAACACTTATGCGGTTGGCTTGTTAGGCATTTTTTCTATTAGTCAAATGTTCCAAAACAGCCTATTTGCAACCTAGATACTGGGCATGAAAGGTTAAAAGAATTTGCAACATTAACAACCATAATATATATATTGAAATAGTGTTTCAAAAAATTATGAAACCGGAACAATTTGATTACATTTGAAATTCAATTTGTACATTTTTTCAAACAATAGTTACTCGCAGGCTGCCGAAATTTTGAGGGAATAAGCAGTAAATCTGCTTGTTAGAGAGAACGTTACTTTTACTGAATGTTCAGGTTAAGAAGGAGGCGAACTCCAGTTTCTTTCATGTAATTGGCAAGAGTCCATGAGCTAGTGACATATGGGATATACATTCCTACCAGGAGGGGCAAAGTTTCCCAAACCTCAAAATGCCTATAAATACACCCCCCCACCACACCCACAATTCAGTTTTACAAACTTTGCCTCCTATGGAGGTGGTGAAGTAAGTTTGTGCTAGATTTCTACGTTGATAGGCGCTTCTCAGCATGCTGAAGCCCGGTTTCCTCTCAGAGTGCAGTGAATGACAGAGGGATGTGAAGGGAGTATTACCTAGTGAATGCAATGGTCATCCTAACGGGGATCGGTTATCGTTCGTAGAGATTCTTCTCCTACCTCCCTTTTCAGATCGACGATATATTCTTATATACCATTACCTCTGCTGATTCTCGTTTCAGTACTGGTTTGGCTATCTGCTATATGTAGATGAGTGTCTTTTGGTAAGTATGTTTTCTTTTATTTAAAGACACTCTCAGCTATGGTTTGGCACTTTATATGTTAAGTTCTAAATATATGTTTTTATACTTATATTTGCCATGATTCAGGTTAATCAGTATATTTTCTTTTTTACAGACTGTCAGTTTCATTTTTGGGAAATGCATATAAATAAATATTTTCTTACCTGAAAATTATTTCAAATTCTAAATTGCGGGCTGTTAGGCTCGCGGGAGCGCAAAATGCTATAATTTATTGCGTAATTTTTGGCGTGAGACTTTTTTTGGCACGAGAATTACGTTTGTTGACGTTATGACGTCATTTCCGGCGTCTTAGTTGGCGCCCAGAGTTTTCACATAGTTGCGTCATCTATGACGCTCGTGTTTGTTGCAGACGTTTTTGGCGCCAAAAATTATTTTGTCAATTGTGGGCGTCATACTTGACATTATTTAAGTCATTATTTCTTTTTGCTTCTGGTTTCCATAGGCTTATTCTGTTTGCATTTTTTCCCTTTCCTGAATCTGTCATATAAGGAAATTGATAATTTTGCTTTATATGTTGTTTTTTTCTATTTACATATTGCAAGATGTCTCAAACTGACCCTGTCTCAGAATCTACTTCTGGAATGCTGCTGCCTGATGTTGGTTCTACCAAAGCTAAGTGCATTTGTTGTAAACTTGTGGTAACTGTTCCTCCAGCTGTAGTTTGTGTTAGTTGTCATGATAAATTTTCAAAAGCAGACAATATATCCATTAGTAATAATCCATTATATGTTGTTGTTCCTTCAACATCTAATGTTCAGGATATTCCTGTTAATGTGAGAGAATTTGTTTCTAATTCTATTCAGAAGGCTCTGTCTGTTATACCACCTTCTAATAAAAGAAAAAGGTCTTTTAAAGCTTCTCATAAATTCGAAGAATTTTTAAATGACCGACCGCATTCTGATTTATCTATCTCTGATGAGGATCTATCTGGTTCAGAAGATTCTGCCTCAGATATGGACACTGACAAAACGTAATATTTATTTAAAATGGAATATATTTGTTCTTTATTAAGAGGTGTTGATTGCATTAGATATGGAGGAGACTAATCCTCTTGATATAAAAAACAGTAAACGTTTAAATTCGGTTTTTAAACCTCATGCAGTTATTCCAGAGGTTTTTCCAGTTCCTGATGCTATTTCAGATGTAATTTCTAGGGAATGCAATAGTCTGGTTACTTCATTTACTCCTTCTCCAAGGTTTAAGAAACTGTACCCTTTGCCGACTGATAGATTGGAGTTTTGGGAAAAGATCCCCAAAGTTGATGGGGCTATTTCTACTCTTGCTAAGCGTACTACTATTCATACAGCGGATAGTACGTCTTTTGAAGATACTTTAGATAGGAAGCTTGAATCTTATCTAAGGAAGGCTTATTTATGTTCAGGTCATCTTCTTAGGCCTGCTATTTCTTTGGCTGATGTTGCTGCGGCTTCAACTTTTTGGTTGGAAACTTTAGCGCAACAAGTACCAGATCCTATGTGTATAGCATTGTTACGCTAATTCAACATGCTAAATAATTTCATTTGTGATGCCATTTTTTATATCATTAGAATTGATGTCAGATATATGTCTTTAGCTATTTTAGCTAGAAGAGCTTTATGGCTTAAATCCTGGAATGCGGATATGACTTCTAAGTCAACGTTGCTATCTCTTTCTTTCCAAGGTAATAAATTATTTGGTTCTCAGTTGGATTCTATCATTTCAACTGTCACTGGGGGGAAGGGAGCCTTTTTGCCTCAGGATAAAAAATCTAAGGGTAAATTTAGGGCTGCTAACCGTTTTCGTTCCTTTCGTCAGAATAAGGAACAGAAACCTGACCCTTCCCCTAAAGGAACGGTTTCCAATTGGAAGCCTTCTCCAGTCTGGAATAAGTCCAAGCCTTTTTAGAAAACCAAAATCAGCCCCCAAGTCCACATGAAGGTGGGGCCCTCATTCCAGCACAGGTGGTAGTGGGCAGACTATGATTTTTCAGAGATGTTTGGATCAATTCAATCCAAAATCATTGGATTCAGAACATTGTTTCTCAAGGGTACAGAATAGGTTTCAAGATAAGACCGCCTGTGAGAAGTTTCTTTCTCTCACGCATTCCAGTAAACCCAGTAAAGGCTCAGGCTTTCCTGAAGTGTGTTTCAGACCTGGAGATATCTGGGGTAATTGTGCCAGTTCCATATCTGGAACAGGGTCTGGGGTTTTATTCAAATCTGTTCATTGTTCCAAAGAAAGAATTCTTTCAGACCAGTTATGGATCTAAAAATTTTGAATCGTTATGTAAGGATACCAACATTCAAAATGGTGACTATAAGGACTATTCTGCCTTTTGTTCAGCAAGGGCATTATATGTCTACAATAGACTTAAAGGATGCTTATCTTCATATTCCGATTCATCCAAATCACTATCAGTTCCTGAGATTCTCTTTTCTAGACAAGCATTACCAATTTGTTGCTCTTCCTTTTGGCCTAGCAGCAGCTCCAAGGATCTTTTCAAAGGTTCTCGGTGTCCTACTCTCTGTAAGAGTGGGGTATTGCAGTGTTTCCTTATTTGGACGATATCTTGGTACTTGCTCGTCTTTACATTCTGCAGAATCTCACACAAATCAACTAGTGTTGTTTCTTCAAAGACATGGTTGGGGGATCAATTTACCAAAAAGTTCCTTGTTTCCTCAGACAAGGGTAACCTTTTTAGGATTCCAAATAGATTCAGTATCCATGACTTTGTCTCTAACAGACAAAAGACGTCTGAAATTGGTTTCAGCTTGTCAGACCCTTCAGTCTCAGTCATTCCCTTCAGTAGCTATGTGCATGGAGGTTTTAGGTCTCATGACTGCAGCATCGGACGCGATCCCCTTTGCTCATTTTCACATGAGACCTCTTCAGTTTTGTATGCTGAGCCAATGGTGCAGGGATTATACAAATATATCACAATTAATATCCTTAAATCCCAATATTCGACTATCTCTGACTTGGTGGTTAGATCACCATCGTTTAGTTCAAGGGGCCTCTTTTGTTCGTCCAAACTGGACTGTGATCACAACAGATGAAAGTCTTTCAGGTTGGGGAGCTGTCTGGGGATCTCTGACAGTGCAGGGGGTTTGGAAATCTCAAGAGGCGAGATAACCAATCAATATTTGAGAACACCGTGCAATTCTCAGAGCTCTTCAGTTTTGGCCTCTTCTGAAGAGAGAACCATTTATTTGTTTTCAGACAGACAATGTCACAACCGTGGCGTATGTCAATCCTCAAGGTGGGACTCACAGTCCTCGGGCTATGAAAGAAGTATCGCGGATACTTGCACGGGCGGAATCCAGCTCCTGTCTAATCTCTGCGGTCCATATCCCAGGTATAGACAATTGGGAAGCGGATTATCTCAGTCGCCAGTCTTTACATCCGGGAGAATGGTCTCTTCACCCAGATGTTTCTTCAGATTGTTCAGATATGGGGGCTTCCAGAAATAGATCTGATGGCTTCTCATCTAAACAGGAAACTTCCCAGGTATCTGTCCAGGTCCAGGGATCCTCAGGCGGAAGCAGTGGATGCGTTGTCACTTCCTTGGAATTATCAACCTGCCTATATCTTTCTGCCTCTAGTTCTTCTTCCAAGAGTGATTTCCAAAATCATAATGGAGCGTTCATTTGTACTGCTGGTGGCTCCAGCATGGCCACACAGGTTTTGGTATGCGGATTTTGTTTGGATGTCCAGTTGCCAACCTTGGCCACTTCCATTAAGGCCAGACCTTCTATCTCAAGGTCCATTTTTCCATCAGGATCTCAAATCATTAAATTTGAAGGTATGGAGATTGAACGCTTAGTGCTTAGTCATAGAGGTTTCTCGGACTCTGTGATTAATACTATGTTGCAGGCTCGCAAATCTGTGTCTAGAAAGATTTATTACCGAGTTTGGAAGACTTACATTTCATGGTGTTCTTCTCATAAATTCTCTTGGCATTCTTTTAGAATTCCTAGAATTTTACAGTTTCTTCAGAATGGTTTGGATAAGAGTTTGTCTGCAAGTTCTTTGAAAGGACAAATCTCTGCTCTTTCTGTTCTGTTTCACAGAAAAATTGCTAATCTTCCTGACATTCATTGTTTTGTACAGGCTTTGGTTCGTATCAAACCTGTCATTAAGCCAATTTCTCCTCCTTGGAGTCTTAATTTGGTTTTGAGGGCTTACAGGCTCTTCCGTTTGAGCCTATGCATTCTCTGGACATTAAATTACTTTCTTGGAAAGTATTGTTTCTTTTGGCCATCTCTTCTGCTAGAAGAGTTTCTGAATTATCTGCTCTTTCTTGTGAGTCTCCTTTTCTGATTTTTCATCAAGATAAGGCGGTTTTGCGGACTTCATTTAAATTTTTACCTAAAGTTCTGAATTCTAACAACATTAGTAGAGAAATTGTTGTCCCTTCGTTGTGTCCTAATCCTAAGAATTCTTTGGAAAGATCTTTACATTCTTTGGATGTGGTAAGAGCTTTGAAATATGTTGAAGCTACTAAAGATTTCAGAAAGACTTCTAGTCTATTTGTTATCTTTTCTGGTTCTATGAAAGGTCAGAAGGCTTCTGCCATTTCTTTGGCGTCTTGGTTAAAGCTTTTGATTCGTCATGCTTATTTGGAGTCGGGTAAATCCCCGCCTCAGAGGATTACGGCTCATTCTACTTGGTCAGTTTCTACTTCCTGGGCTTTTAAGAATGAAGCTTCTGTTGATCAGATTTGCAAAGCAGCAACTTGGTGGTCTTTGCATACTTTTACTAAGTTCTACCATTTTGATGTTTTCTCTTCTTCAGAAGCAGTTTTTGGTAGAAAAGTTCTTCAGGCAGCTGTTTCAGTTTGATTCTTCTGTTTATATTTTCAGTTTTTTTCATTATAAAGATTAAAACTTTTGATTTGGGTTGTGGATTGATTTTTCAGCGGAATTGGCTGTCTTTATTTTTATCCCTCTCTCTAGTGACTCTTGCATGGAAGTTCCACATCTTGGGTATTTGCTATCTCATATGTCACTAGCTCATGGACTCTTGCCAATTACATGAAAGAAAACATAATTTATGTAAGAACTTACCTGATAAATTCATTTCTTTCATATTGGCAAGAGTCCATGAGGCCCACCCTTTTTTGTGGTGGTTATGATTTTTTTGTATAAAGCACAATTATTCCAATTCCTTGTTGATGCTTTCGCTCCTTTCTTATCACCCCACTTCTTGGCTATTCGTTAAACTGAATTGTGGGTGTGGTGGGGTGTATTTATAGGCATTTTGAGGTTTGGGAAACTTTGCCCCTCCTGGTAGGAATGTATATCCCATACGTCACTAGCTCATGGACTCTTGCCAATATGAAAGAAATGAATTTATCAGGTAAGTTCTTACATAAATTATGTTTTTTCGTTTAGACCATTAGGGGACAGTGTTTTGAGGTTGTACATCCATCTGGTTTCTTTTTGGAGAAGGATTGTTTCTATGTTTCCACCTCTCCTACTAGCCTTATATTGATGAGGCTATACGTCAACTTTCTGACTCTAATCAATACACTCCAGTGTCTAATCATGACTTTCAGAAATCACATAATGAGTTATTATTTCTCTTAAATGATGCTAGGAGATCCAACTTGATCACTAGTCAAGAACAAAGCTACCTGTATAACGTAAAACCTAAGATACCAGTTTTTTACTGGATTCCCAAACGAAAAACTGAATTTTCACCTTCTTCTTAACCTGAACATTCAGTAAAAGTAACGTTCTCTCTATCAAGCAGATTTACTGCTTATTCCCTCAAACCTTCGGCAGCCTGCGAGTAACTATTAATGTTTGAAAAAAATGTACACATTGAATTTCAAATGTAATCAAATTGTTCCTGTTTCATAATTTTTTGAAACACTATTTCAAAATATATATATTATGGTTGTTAATGTTGCAAATTCTTTTAACCCTTCATGCCCAGGATCTAGGTTGCAAATAGGCTGTTTTGGAACATTTGACTAATAGAAAAAATGCCTAACAAGCCAACCGCATAAGTGTTACATTGATGTGATAATGTAATGGCTCTTTAAGAATCCTGGCAGTTCTGCTGAGTACCATGTGACACCTGCATCCAATAAATAGCAACCTTGCTGGGGTGACGTCATAACCCGGAAGAAGCTCAGAGCGACCACGAGAGCGGAGTGAAACGCGCACAGGGACGCGTTGCTTTGTCGCTACCTCAACTTGCCAGGGAAATCCCCTCTCTACCTCGTTCACCCTCTGCAGCCTGTGGAACATTCCTAGTTGGTGACATAGTGCATGTGGATAAATATTCATCTGTCCGGCTTACCGAAGTGAACGCTGATTGTGTTCTGCTTACTATCTAAAAGTGCAGCGCCTGTGACATGTGGAATGATTGAATGAAGTACATATGCTTGAGCTATATCGCACGCAGAGGGTTACTTACTGTGACTTTGCTAAGATATGTCAGGTTGTCTGAAGATTTAACAACTGCTTGTGGATATACTTTGCTTCATGCTGATTTTTGTCTGCTTTGTGCAATACGCTTTCCAGCAATAATTGGAGAACTTTGCTGAGCTTGCTAACACTCATGCGTACAAGCCTATTGCTTTGCTTATCATTTCCAAGCAGCCTTGGACATCCTTGCTTTTTGGAGCATTAGTGGTGCACCACTTTAGTTTTCTATTTGGCCATATCTTTGCATTTTATTCTGTATGGGTGTTTTATATGTTTATATATTTAGATTAATAAATGTATTTGAATTTTTCTACTCAGATTGTTTGTACCTTGTCTTACTCTTATACTATACTGTCTTATAGGTGCTGTTTATCCTAGACTTTTAGATCACACTGATTTGTGTGATCTACTTTACCTTTCTTGCTCATATAAGAATTATGTTTAACATTGGGTGAACTAGTCATTTTTTTCTCTGGGTTATTAACTTTTTTTTTTTTTCATAGCTAGTACACCAGAGTGATATTTCAATAATTGGTTTAATAAGTGTATGCCCTCAACTTCTGTACTACCATAAGAGGCCTGTTTTTAAGCCTTAGAGCACAATAATTGGAGAACTCTTTTAAATTGCAATCACCATTATTATTTAATTTGTGTAGAAAAAAATAGAGCAAAACCCTTCCAAACATAAAACAGAATAACAATTTGCATGCACAGCTCCTTCCAGTTTGCACAAAAGACAAAACACATTATGTACAATTCAAACCGAAAACAATTTAAGGGTGGACACTTTCACTGGTATCTATGGGTTCTAGAAATATTTTGCCCTATCAAAGAGTATTTGAATTTGTAGAAATGTGTATACATATAGTAGTATGTACAAAATAAGAAGTTTAGTCTAAAGTATTACATTTAGCAATGTGTAATTTGGAAACAAAGAAATAATATTGAATGATTTTGCTTAGTTTGACAATAATTTAGTTTCAACCCAGTGAACCTGTCCATCCTTATCAAACAACTGACATATTGAAAAAAGAAAATGAATACCTTGATGGTGGAAGATCGTACAGATAACAGGGGATCATCCCCAAGATAGGACAATCCCTACAGGACAACATGCCAACAGAAGATAAGAACACGATTGATTTTACATTCCAGCATTCCATTTCTCAGCCCCAGCATTCCAATTTGCACATGCCAGGTTTTAGAAAGCAAGGAGACCCACTCAAAAACACAAGTTCATTCACATGTAAACACCTAGGTAGGCTGAGAAGCAGCAATGCCCTACTGGGAGCTAGCTGCTGACTGATGGCTGCACATATATGCCTCGTTATCGGTTTGCTCAGTGTGTTCAGCTAGCTCCCAGTAGTGTATTGCTTTTCATTCACCAAGTATACAAAGACAACTAGGCAAATTTGATATTAGAAATCAACTGGAAAATTGTTTAATTCCTTGCTCTTTCTATATATATTTTCACAAATAAGCTTCATGCAGAAGATCTGCATAATATGTATAATTAGTTTTGCTTGCAGGGTTTCACTATTCAAGAGCATTCAAGTATTTACCCATTGAAAAGCCAATTGAGTATGTGTTTCTAGTCTCCTTAAAGGGACGCTGATGATTCAGATAGAGCATGCAATTTAAAGCAATTTTCTATTTTACTCCTATTAATTTTTCTTCGTTCTCTTGCTATCTTTATTTGAAAAAGAAGGCATCTACGCTAAGGAGCCAGCAAATATTTGGTTTAGAACAATGGACAGCGCATGTTTATTGATGCTGTCCAATCAGCAAGGACAACCAAGGTTGTAAACCAAAAATGGGCCGGCATCTAAACTTACATTCTTGCTTTTCAAATAAACATACCAAGTGAATGAAGAAAATTTGATAGTTGGAGTAAATTAGAAAGTTGCCTAAAATTGCATGCTCTATCTGAATTACGAAAGAACAAAATTGGGTTCAGTGTCCCTTTAAAGGCACATGGTGTTTTTTCACATTTGAATATACATGTAATTTCTAATTTGCTAATGCACGTATTTTCCATTAACAATAGTGTGCATGGTTCTCACACACGTGCAGAGCACCACATAGAATGTCACCTGTTTTGACAGGTAGTGTGCAACAGTTTATATATAAAAGCAATGGCATGGCTAGTGCTAAGTTCAGAACCATTTTATAAACACTGAGCAAATTAGGATATCTTGCTTTGTTATAAATATAAAAAGTGACAATTTAAATATGAGTTTGTAATTGCTGGTTATGTAAGGGGGGATAAGGAAATATAAGAATGTTATACTTATGCATCTAAATCTTGTTGTTTGTTTCACATATATATGTATATATTACCATTGTAACCAACAAATGGCTCACATTGAACTTGTGAATGTATAAATCATAGGTCTCCTTCACTCTAAAACCATTTATTTTTATTTCCAATCCCATACAGAAAACAAAATACAGTATATTTATTGACCTGGAAATTCTCACTTGTGGTTAAAGATTTCTTTGACATTTTTGTATTTTATACAGTAAAGCTGCAGAAATGTTCTTTTCCCAAAATAGAGATTAAGGAATCTTTGGTTCACTGCAAATAGTAAATTGAAAAAGGGAACTGTTTTTTATTTTATTTTACAGGTGGCCCTCTGTTTACGCTGGTTCAATTTGCGCCGTTTCAGAATAACAACCTTTTTTTCAGTCATGTGACTGTTATTGAAAAGCTTTTGGAAAGCAAAGTGCACTAATTAAAATAGCCAGTAGGTGGAGCTGTCCGCTTGTTTTGAAGCAAAGTTATGCAACTTAGCCTGAAATTAATCTGTGTACACAGAACAGACATTAGCTATCGAGCAACAAGTTTTAGCAGCCACTTCCCTATTATCTTCCTGTCCAGCTGCTTGAGATGAGGGTGCCTAACTGCCTATTAATCACTGCAGATTGAAATGCATAGAATAGGTGCAGACCCAATATTATCTAACATGCTAACAATGCAGAGAGCTGATTGCAGCAAAATGCAAGTAAAAAAACGTTTTTGTTTATTAAACTTAGTTTGATGATGATGCAGCCTGTTGTGTGATTATTTAATTAGGTGCTGTTAGCAAATGTTTTTGTTCATTAAACTTAGTTTGATGATGATGATACAATCTATATTATTAGGTTTATAATGCTGTTTAGCATTTAAAGTCTTCATTTCAAAGCTTTAAAAATAATGTATTAGATGTTACTTATGACAATTTTGAGAGGGGCCTGGAACCTAACCCCCTCACTTCCCATTGACTTACATTATAAACTGGGTTTCAATTTACAACCATTCCTCCTGGAACCTAACCCCGGCGTAAACTGAGGGCTACCTGTATTTATTTATTTAACGCTACTACTATTGGTTTGTATAGATTCTGAAAAATCTTAAGTGTAATGTATCGACTAAAATGTTTGATTTGTGTAGAAAATGATTATTTCTATTATGTTTAGTAATTAATAAACCCCTTTACTATGTAGATATTTAGTAACTATCATTGCTTCATTTTATTATGACTCATGCTTATCTATTAAATATTATGTTTTTATAAAGAGAAACAGAACTCCAAGAATTCTATGTCATTTATTAAAACAAAAATCATGTTATTGACATCCAAAATAAAGTATTTTGTTTAGAAGAGTTATCTGAATGTTAAAACACAGGAAAAGTACCCATAAAAGCTAAAAAATAGGACACACTGACCTAAATTAGCAGTAATAATAATGATAATTTAAATAATAAAATAGTACTAGTAATATTATCTTTACGATCACATTTCAATAACAAACTGGATATATTAGGCTTTTAAATAAACATTCTTGTTTTTTCCATGAAAATAAATGAGTTTTGGGATGTAATTTATTTTTAAATGTGTACTTGTTCTGTACATAAACTCATAGCTATCTAATAAGAAGTTAGTGTTTGCAAGAAAATATAAAGGGACAATTATTCTTATTTTTTTCTTTGAACCTTTTTTAAAATAGGTGTTACAGAATCTATTTAGTCTTTGATTTAAAATAAAATGATGCCCATGTGCTATATAAACATTTTACATTACAAGTTTGTGGATGTTTGTTCATTGCCACAAATAGAATTGTGAGTGTTGTATCTATCAGCCAGTGACAATTTATACTACATGATGCACTTTCTTTGAGCTTTAAAATAGTATTTACTATTCCATGAACATAGGTAATTGTAATACTTTTAATGGATGGTCTTTGAATGCATTATATCATTTTAGTACAATGCACTTTTAAATAAATAATTATTTTTATGGATGACGCTTCTGGAGTTTTACATTATTGCCCAACATGAGTTAAAATGTACAAAAAATATATTTTGTGTAAAATGAAGTAAAATATGACCATAATTTGTCATCTTGATTTGTTTTTCCTCCACAAAAAAATCTCAAACCACAGAGAAGTCCATTTGTAGCAAAATGTTCATATGCAAGTCATTAGCATTATGGCAATAAATTAATAGGAAGAGAACAAAAATATAAAACAGAAATTAGATACACAGCCAAATTCATTCCATAATGCAATTTTTTTAACAAAAATAACAAATAATCTTGTGCGCACATTTTTATACCTAGCAAAAATTGTAACAACATGGAATTTAGTAAATACAGCTGGACTACCAACTTTAATTGATTTAGCTTTTTCTTTTCTTTTTTCCGTTTTTTTAACTTTTTCAAAAATAATTATTAATCAATAATATTTAAGATACAAGTAAACTTGTATATTTTACCTACAATGTATCAAATAATTATATGGCAGGGTAACCTGTTCTTTCGTTTACTAATTTGTTGTATTAATTCCTCTGTATAATGATGGATGTTAAATGTATTGTGTTGAATATATATTTTTTATTTTCTAAACGAACAATAATTAAGGCTGAGCTGCAAATATTCTAAAAGCGACAGTAAAGATTTTTAAAAAAAAAAAAATCCAGGAAGCTTTAGATACCGCACCTAATAATATTTTTTTTTGGTCCATTGTTTTTTTTGTTAAAAGAACAGTCTAGTCAAAATTAAACTTTTATGATTCAGATAGGGCATGTAATTTTAAACAACTTTCCTATTTACTTTTATCATCAAATTTGCATTGTTCTCATGGTATTCTTTGTTGAAAGCTAAACCTAGGTAGGCTCATGCTAATTTATAAGCCCTTGAAGGCTGCCTTTTATCTGAATGCATTGATATTTTTCACAGCTAGATGGTGTTAGTTCATGTATTCCTTATCAATAACATTTTCCTCACGCACATGGAGTTACCTTGGAGTCAGCACTGATTGGCTAAAATGCAAGTCTATCAAAAGAACTTAAAAAAGAGGGCAGTCTGCAGAGGCTTATATACAAGGTAATCACAGAGGTAATAAGTATATTAATATAACAGTGTTGGTTATTAAAAACTGGGGAATGGGTAATAAAGGGATTATCTATATTTTTAAAGTGACAGTAAACACCAGAATTTTTGTTGTTTAAAAAGGTAGATAATCCAGTGATGTGCAGTCACTAGAGGCAGGTGAGGCAGTGCTTCACCTCTCATATGGGCAAAAATATTTTTTTTTTTTATTGGCTTTAAAAAATGGAGAGGCACAAGCAGGTCTGCCCACCATTACACAACATGCTGCGCCACCTACTGGATGCAAGTGGTTAAGATCATTGCATGGCCCATTAACTGCTTATTTGAGGCAGTCCTATTTGGGCTGAACCAATCCAGCGAGAGGCATTAGTAAGTGGAACATAGGGTTGGGGCTAGATGTTAAATCATAGTATAAAACAAAACAAAAACCGAAAAAAACAACTTTCATATATTTTGTTGCTGTCCTGTGAACCTGCTAGCTTTGCTAAAGTGAAAAAAAGAGTTCTGTTCTTCACCTCTAAGTGCAGTGGAATGTGCCACTGTCACTTCCTGAATCCTTACAGAGCAGGAAAAGAGGCACAGAGAGCAGTGTTTCAGCCACATCTTATTAAAGTAAGATTTTACTGAAAGGGATTCTGTTAGTGAAAATGATAATTTAATGAATGTGGTTTAGTATTTTTTTACTCTTTTACAGCAGGGTCGTTTTTGTATTTTGTTTACTCAAACTTTACACCCACTAACTTAGCAGCTTGCCTCTGTACTTCACACTAAATTATAGACTAATTTTCTGAACTCTCTTTAGCTCTGCTGTTTTATTACTTTAAAATGCAGTGGTCCCCCCCTTGTGTGTGTGTGTGTGTGTGTGTGTGTGTGTCTCTCTCTATCTATCCATCTCTCTCCTTATGTGTTGTTCTCCCCCATGGTCTCTTTCTCTCTCTGTCTCTCTTCCTCCCCCTCTGACTCTCATCCCTTATGTAATGAAAGAATCTATAAGCATAATTTGCAGCATTAAAGTAAAAAGTATGTTTTAAACATATTTTAATGGGCATGGATTTCTAGATCTCATAATCAGAGCAAGCATTGTGTTATCTGGCAAGAGTTTCTGTTACTATCCTTTTAGACTAAAATCAGATGTTTACTAAGTTGACCAGTTTTCCAAGACACCATTTAAAGGGACATGAAACCCATATGCAAATTTAAATAACTTTCCAATTTACATCTAATATCTAATTTTCTTCATTCTTTTGATGTACTTTGTTGAAAATCATATCTAAATATGCTCAGTATCTGCTGATTGGTGGCTGCACATAGATACCTCATGTGATTGGCTCACCCATGTGCATTGCTATTTCTTCAACAAAGGATATCTAAAGAATGAAGGCGTATCCTAGCCACTGCCTCACCATCCTCTGACGTCACTGCACGTCACTGAGATAATCCCTTTATTACCCATTCCCCAGTTTTTCATAACCAACACAGTTATAATAATATACTTTTTACCTCTGTGATTATCTTGTATCTAAGCCTCTGCAAACTGCTCCCTTTATTTAGTAATTTTGACAGACTTGCATTTTAACCAATTAGTGCTCACTCCTAGGTAACTTCACGTGTGTGAGCTCAATGTTATCTATATGAAACATATGAACTAACGCCCTCTAGTGGTGAAAAACTGTCAAAATGCTTTCAGATAAGAGGCGGCCTTCAAGGTCTAAGAAATTAGCATATGAACCTCATAGGTTTAGCTTTTTTTTTTTTTTTTTTACTTGACTGTCCCGTTAAACAATAAAACTTCTGGAGTAGACTGTGCCTTTAAAGCAGCCTATACTCATTATTTGAAGAAAGGAAAGCGAGCATCTGATACATTTCCTTCAGATGATTCTCTGATTCTAAGGCACTGGGAGCACACTGACCTTTATTCAATGGAGCTGGCTGTAAGGCTTGTGACTGGCTGTATAGCATCAGGCTCAACACTTTTTAAAAAACAGTAAGGGTTAAGTACAATAGAACCTATTTAGGTGTAAAATATATATTTCAAAAGTGTATTAGTACCGTTTTAACACATGTACTGCAGTGTTGTCAATAATTCCTGTTTCCTTAAATCTTTACTATCCTTTTAAGGGTGTAGGTTTCTATATCTAAATTGTCTCATGTTTTATCAACAAAAACCGACTCTTAGCCAACCAAAATATCTTAATTCCAATTTACAACATCAAGCAATAGCCTGATAACTTTCTTTGCGTTACTGCTCATAGTATTTTTTCTTAAATCATTCTTTAATTAAAACTCGTTGGTAATAAATTATTAACACTGATTATTTCTTTTCTACTACTAAAGGATTTTATTAGTTATAAATAACAAATGGTGTTAATTTTCCTCTGTAGCATGCTGTTTACTGAAATAAATCCGTATTGTGGTGTCCTCAAATTAATTTCACGTTTTGCATATAGAACTTAAAGGGATATGAAACCCAATTTGTTTCTTTCATGATTCAGATAGTGCATGACATTTTAAGCAACTTTCTAATGTAGCCACCAATCAGCAAGTGCTACCCAAAGGCTGAGCCAAAAATGTGCCGGCTTCTAAGCTTAAATTCCTGCTTTTTCAAATAAAGCTACCAGAGAACGAAGAAAAAGTGATAATAGCAGTAAAGTTGCTTAAAATTGTATGCACTATCTGAATCATGAAAGAACAAATTTGGGTTTAATATCCATTTAAGTATAGAAACTTTCAGTTTATGTGGGAATACCATTGGCTAAATCAGCTATTTCAAATGCCGAATAAATTTTAATACACTCCAGCAGGTAAAATGGATCACTGGGAACAAATTAAAAGGGAAAAAATTGGGTTAAACTGTTCCTTTAAGACAAGAACAAAATGGCCAAAATTTTGTCTTCAATGTGTAACACAACAATTAAACACAGGCAATCTAAATGATATAATTTTATTTGTACCTCTTGCCTGAATTTAGTACACATTGCGCAATGTGTGAAGCTTTGTTTTCCAACAATCTTTTGAATTTTATCTATTGGGGCTTTTACTCACTCATAATAATAATTATAATAATATTCCCAAGTATAATAATCCTTGTGTAAATAGTAAAAAATAATAGCTTAGTTTTTTTTTTTTTCTCTCGTGTGGTTAGGGTTAATTTTTTAAGAGTTATATAAAATCTCAAGCAAATATTTTTGTATGACTGTTATTTCTAATTATTTTTATGATTGCAGTGACCAATCTTAAAAAAAACACTTTATGTATTTACCATTTTTACTTTTATACTGTGCTAAATTCAATCAGTAATCACACCCCAGGGTCTTAGCATGAAAATGCAGTAAGAAGAAGCAAGCACGACTTACAGTTGTCTTTTCCAGGCAGTTCAGTAGGTGGTGATGTTGACTTTCTATCAAAGAAGTTGTTTTTCCAATGTGCGGCTCTTCCTCATTGGATCCCTGAACAGTCAGAAAACTCAGCTTTAATATTTTATCCTATGTACTGTAAGATAATCAGTATAAACATAAACAAGAGGAAACATTATTGGTTGATGTTTTCAACAACCTGTTCCAGCCAATCAAATGTGGCCGAGGCAGTCTGTTTTTCCTAACCGTTTTAATAAGCCCAGAAATGTATAACTGCATTGAGCAGGCCTATAGAAAAGGCACAGTAATAAACTAATATTAGTTTTAACACAAATGAGATTAGGGAAAGGGACATAAATAATGTTTTTACTTCAGAAGGAGAGGCAAGACCATAGATCCAATCATTTATCTATGGAATTCGTATAGGGGCAATATCCTGTATTAAATATGTTGATTTTTGCAGAAAAAACAAACCTGATGAGCATATAAATAATGTAATTTATCCATAAGGGTGCATCACATTCAATGTTTTGATTATTTAGACAATCAATATAAGAAATAACTCTGTATCATTTTCTTAGTTTAGCAACTAGAATTTGACTTTTATTTATTTAAATAAGCTTTATTAGGGTTGCGCATAGAGAACTTATTTATATTATTACCTATCCGTACATTTATTCTATGCAAATGTATATATAACCATTTTCTGTTTCTAGCAAACCACTCATCTCTCTTTAATGTGAGAATACAACTTCCCCTGTGGAATATAATTTTATCCCTTTGCTCTTTCTAAAGTAATTTGTTACTTTTTCTTTTTCATGTATGCAAACAGCCAAGTGATTTAATATTGAAGACATGCCTCCTAAGGAGAATTAAAGGGACATAATACTCATCTGCTAAATCACTTGAAACTGATGCAGTATAACTGTAAAAAGCTGACAGGAAAATATCACCTGAGCATCTCTATGTAAAAAAGGAAGATATTTTACCTCACAATCTACTCAGCTCAGCAGAATAAGTTCTGTGTAAAAAGTTATACTCAGCTGCTCCCAGCTGCAGGTAAAAATAAAAAAAAATGAAGAAATGAACAGCAGCCAATCAGCATCAGCAGTGCTGAGGTCATGAACTCTTACTGTGATCTCATGAGATTTCATAGTAAGCTTCCTTTACCTGATTGGTGAAATAATATGAGAGTTCACGAGGCTCATCCTTTCAGCTGTCCCAGGACAGACACACTAAAATGCTGCTTAGAAATCCTTTACAATGGGAGGTGGCTACTGAAGAACTTTCGAGGTAAAATCTCTTTCTTTTTTACATAGAGATGTTCAGGAGATATTTTCTAGTCAGCTTTTTACAGCTATGCTGCATCACTTTCAAGTGTTTAAACATTTGGGTATTATGGCCCTTTAAAGGGACACTTTAAGAAAATTTTTGGGTTCAGTGTCCCTTTAAATTGATAATTAAAAAAATCACAGGCGTGACTAGGGGAAGCTGCAATAAGCATCATACTCTGCAGGAAAAAAATCATAAATGTCATTTTGCACCTGATTTCACCTGTTTGAAGATCACAAGCTGATACATAAGTATATCTGCATTCTCAAATTTTGGAATGTTCTGAAGACAACGGTATCAATATTTAGTAGATTTTAGGGTATTCATATGCAATATAACCAGTGTCTTAGGTCATTAAAAGTATGATTTCCCCTAGGGATGGTTTGGGTGGGATTGCAATTTTTAATGTGTTTTTTTTTTTTTTTTTTTGTATAGTTTTTTTTTTTTGGTGGATGAATAAAGTATAAATGTGTGGTCATTTGGAGTTTAACTTTGATATTGTTTTGCATTTCTACTTATATTTACTCAAAACTATATATATATATAATTTTTGTTTTATTTAAACGTTTCTGTAAACTTATTTTAGTATTGACCATTTTTGTCGCATAAGAAAATAATTATTTGGTTATTTAGTTAGCAAATTGAACAGTGCTGTCCTGTTTTAATTTTTTTTTTTTTTTAAAAACAGCTCTTTTTAGAACGGTTTCATACTTACCATAAGTTCTAGGGCCTCATTGAGTAGGCCGTTCCGTTTGCTATGCAGGTATGCAGTAGAACTCCCCGTTTTTGCAACCTTGATTCTTGCAAGCCTTGCTTTCTATATAAGTAACAAAAAGGGAGAAAAAGAGTCATAAACCCACAGAAAATGTAACTTTCCTAGCTGCTAAAAGTACACAATACTGTAGATACTGTTATACAGGGTTTTCTTAAAGGAGAAACATCAATACTTATGTACTTTGAAAACATTCTTGAAAAGTGACTTAAATCTTTGTCTATGAAAGGAGAGTACTTGTTATATTGATCAAATACAAATGGCAGGTATATCTTTTTGCATCAAACAGAATAGATATCATATTGGTATTGTTATCGAAATCTAATTGAACTGCTGTTTTTTGCTATTGAACAGAAGCATAATACAAATATAGTTCTAGACAATTCAGATAAGAGACTTAGAATAAAAACAATTCATATAAAGATAGTGGATCTTAAAGTGACACAATTAAATTATAAGTTATTTGGCTAATAAAGCAGCAGATTTGCTCTTTGTATTCTAAACTACTTTTTTTATTATTTAATAAAAATTATTTTCTGGAAAACCTAAAGGGGTTTTATAGCATTTATTTATTCATCATACATTAGCCACTCCTTTGCAAAAGAAATGCAAACATTAGCATTGTTTTGCAGGCCCAGGACACACCCCTTGAAAAGCTTCTTAAATGTTTATCATACTTCCTTTGCTGTGGCCAATTAGGGCCAGATATAAACAAGCTTCTACACATATCAAAGACTGTACAGCATATAGGAGTGTTAGGGTTCTGTATTCCAGGGATTGTACTCCAGCCCCTCTGATGGGAGTAGAAACACTACAGTTTTCAGTGTTAAATTACAGTAACAGCAGGCAAAATAAATAATGAATGTGCGTTATTGTGTTTATGCATAATTAAACATATTGCAGTGAATAACTTAATGTCTCTTTATGCTTATTAGGATGGTGGGGTTGGCTGTAATTATTGGGACCTAATTATTACAAAAATTAAAATTATTAATGGCCATCTTAATTCTCAACCCAAAAATATTTCTTTTTAACTATTCTGTATGGATCAAATGTAAAATAAGTCAAAATCAGGGCCAAATTCTCATTAGCACAGCCAAATGAATAATAGCCAAACATTAGAAGTCAAGCAACCCTCCAACTATAGAGGAATGTCAAAACATCTATACTATAATTGAGTTTGTAACGCGTCCATCGGTGTCGCCAGTTGCGCACGCGTCTTCAAAGGAATGTTGGCTGCGTGAGGCAGCCAAAAGAATTTTGGCTGCGTGAGGCAGCCAAAAGAATTCACCTGGATGCAGCAAAGCTGCATTCTGGTGGATTCCAAAAATGGCAGGGTGGTGAAAGAATCCACCGCAGGTTCTTCAGAATCCACGTGGATGCAGCGTAGGCAACACGAAGCCTTTAAAAAAAACATGCAACCGCACAAAATATCGAAAAAATACGTAACCTCCCGCAAGAAATAAATAAAAAAACACGTAACCGCCCGCACAAAGTATAACAAAAAAACCTAACCTCCCGCACAAAGTATTAACAAACCCCTAAACTGCAAACCCCTCATTGCAAAATAATAAAGTAATTAACCCCTAATCCGCAAATAACATATTTAAAATATTAACCCCTCACATCACAATAAACCTAATTAACCTATTAACCCCTAAACCGACAAACCTCCGCATCGCAATAAACCTAATTAACCCCTAAACTGCCACCCCAACATCACAATAAATCTAACCTGTTAACCCCTAAACTGCCAAACCCCCACATCGCAATAAACCTAATTAACCTATTAATTCCTAAACCGTCATCCCCCCACAACGCAAATAACTAATTTAATTACTAAGCCCCCTAACCTAACACCCCCTAAATTAACCCCAATACTAAGTTACACTTAAAGGGACACTGTACTCAAAAATTTTCTTTCGTTATTCACATAGAGCATGCATTTTTAAGCAACTTTCTAATTTACTCCTATTATCAAATTTTCTTCATTCTCTTGGTATGTTTATTTGAAAAGCAAGAATGTAAGTTTAGGTGCCGGCCCATTTTTGGTGAACAACCTGGGTTGTCCTTGCTGATTGGTCTGCACCAATAAACAAGTGCTGTCCATGGTCCTGAATCAAACATTTGCTGGCTCCTTAGCCGAGATGCCTTCTTTTTCAAATAAAGATAGCAAGAGAGCGAATTAAAATTGATAATAGAAGTAAATTAGAAAGTTGCTTAAAATTGCATGCTCTATCTGAATCATGAAAGAAAAAATTTGGGGACACTGAACCCAAATTTTCTCTTTCGTGATTCAGATAGAGCATGCAATTTTAAGCAACTTACTAATTTACTCCTATTATCAATTTTTCTTCGTTCACTTGCTATCTTTATTTGAAAAAGGAAAGCATCTAAGGTTTTTTTTGGTTGAGACCTCTGGACAGCACTTTTTTATTGGATGAATTTATCCACCAATCAGCAAGAATAACCCAGGTTATTCACCAAAAATTGGCCGGCATCTAAACTTACATTCTTGCATTTCAAATAAGGATACCAAGAGAACAAAGAAAATTTGATAATAGAAGTAAATTAGAAAGTTGCTTAAAATTGCATTGGTTTAGTGTCCCTTTAAATAAAACCTAACATTAAACTACAAAAAATAATCTAAAATCACAAAAAATTAAAAAAAACTCTAAAATTACAGAAAAAAATAAATAAAATGATCAAAAATAAAAAAAAATGAAACCTAATCCCTATGAAAATAAAACAGCCCCCCAAAATAAAAACACAGCTAAACTACCAATATCCTTTAAAATTGCCTTTTGTAGGGCATTGCCCTAAGTTAAACAGCTCTTTAACATTTAAAAATTACTAAATCCCCCCCTAACAGTAAAATCCCCCACCCACCAAACACCCCAAAATAAAAAAACCTTAAGTACTCATTGCCCTTAAAGGGGCATTTGTATGGGCATTGCCCATACAAAGGCATTCAGCTCTTTTACTGCCCTTAAAAGGGCAATCGGCTCTTTTCCAGCCCATTAAATTCCTGATCTTAAAAATTAAACACTAAGCCCCAAATAGGTACTCCCCATTCCTAAAGTCCGGCTGAGAAGGTCTTCTTCCAGGCGGCTCCATCATCTTCTATCTTCATCCGGAGCGAAGGCGCAGAGCTGGCTTACCCGATGCGTGAATCCTTATCGGTCCTCAGCGGCATGGAGGCTCCTCTTCATGCGATCGTCCGTCACACACTGAAGATTGAATGCAAGGTACCCCATATTTATTGGGGTACCTTGCATGCCCATTGGCGGAAATTTTGAAATCAGCCAATAGGATGAGAGCTACTGAAATCTTATTGGCTGATTTGAACAGCCAATAGGATTTCAGTAGCTCTAATCCTATTGGCTGATTTCAAAATTTCAGCCAATAGGAATGCAAGGTACCCCAAATTGATTGCGGTACCTTGCATTCGATCTTTAGTGTACGACAGACATTGGATGAAGAGGAGCCTCCATGCTGCTGAGGACCGCCGCCACTGAAGATCCACGAGTCAGGGAAGACCTCTGCTCCGCGCCACTGGTGAGGAACGCTGCTGAGGATCCACAGCTCCGCTCCGTGCTGCCTTTGCTCCGGATGAAGATAGAAGATGATGGAGCTGCCTGGAAGAAGACCTTCTCTGCCGGACTTCAGGAACGGTGAGTACCTATTTGGGGCTTAGTGTTAGGATTTTTTTATTTTTTTTTTATTCTTAAGATTATGTATTTAAAGGGACACTGAACCCAAAAAAAATTTCTTTTGTGATTCAGATAGAGCATGCAATTTTTTTTTTTTTAAACTTTATTTATAATCCAGATTCATCACAATATGGAAATCACAATATCCAATACATCAAAATTTACATTTGTATGATACAGAAAGGGAATTCGACAACCCTCATCCCCCACAATCTGAGGGAGAGAGCCTTCCCCATGTAGGTTATCTCCACAAGAGCATGCAATTTTTTTTTAATTTTTTTTACTTTTATTTGTAATCCAAGAAAAGGTAAAAAAAAAAACAAATATAAACAGCTTTGAACATATAGGATCATCCGTAAATTATACACAAGTTCATTCTTATAATACTGTATTTAGCTATGCATACAGATATATTTTAGCTAATCTACATATTGATATATCACATTCAACTTACTTATTAACATTTCTTGGAGTTTTTTAAATTTTTCACCCCCCCCCCTCCTGAACCCTCCCCCAGCCCATACCCCTCCCGTGCGGAGAAGCAGCTCATCAAGGAAAAAAAAAAAAAAAAAAAAAAGGGGGGGGGAAAGGGAAAGAAATCACCTTAGATACTAGCTCTCTTTTAATATTTACCAGTTTCCTAATAAAACAATTTCTGTGTTTCTGAAAGGAAAGATTATATGGTTCATTTCAGATTCGGGAAAAATTCTCAAAAAAACCGCCCATTTATCAAAAAATCTTTTAATATCTTGCTCATTATTTATATCTGCATTTAAATATCTAGTAGCAAGGATGACAGAGATAACCACTTTCTCATCGCTCTGCCTACCAGATTCTTTAAGACAAAATATTATCTGATACAATGTGAGTGAGAGATTAGCTATTTTGAGCACATTCTTGAGCCAGTATTCCACCCTGGCCCATAAGTTTTTAATCTTTGGACAGTGCCAGAACATGTGGATTAGGTCAGCTGCCTGAAGTGAACATTTTGGACATTTGCAAAATCCCATGTTGGCACACTTGAGCCCTCTCTTAGGGGTGAAATATGCCCCATGTAAGAGTTTGACGTGCGCCTCTCTCCAGGTTGCAGATAGTGTTACTTGCGAAATTTTCTTAATTGATAATTGAATTGTGTTTATTTCAATATTGTTTTGTGGAATTAATTCATTCCAATAAGCGACCAAGTTTGCCCGTATCAAGACTCCTTTATTTATGCTCAGAAGATAACACGGGGCAATTGACATATGACCATTTCTTGTCAAAGCTAGCCAGTTCTCCAATGTGCCCAGTCCCCATTCCCAGCCCACTTTTTTAACCAAATCTTGGACAAAATGCCTTAATTGCAGATATGCGAAAAAGTCCTTATTAGACAGATCAAAATCTATTTTTAAGTTCTGAAATGATTTAATACATTTCCTTTCTTTATCTATAATTTGAAGTACCTTTGTTAGTCCAGCCGTATGCCATTTTCTAAAAACTTCCGAGTCTAAGCCTGCTTGAAAAGTAGGGTTGCCTATTATGGGTAAGATACAGGAAGCTCTATTATTAATTGATAAGGAAAACGCTATCTTATGCCAGGCTTTGAGTGGATTGAAAATAGTTTTAAGTTTTTTAATCTCTGCTGGAACTTCTTTAGGCTCTAAGTGTATTAATGCTGCTAAGGAGTATGGATGACATACACTAGACTCAAGATCATTGTTCAGTACATAGTTATTAACCGAGATCCAATCCACTACATTTCGTGCTAAGAAGGAAAGGTTGTAAAACCTTATGTCAGGTAAAGCAAGACCTCCACTTTCTCTTGGTAGCGAAAGCTTCATAAGAGAGATCTTTGACCTTTTGTTTTGCCAAAGGAACTGAATAAGAGAGGTGTTAATCGATCGGATATCCTTTCCTAAGAGAATTATTGGTGTATTTTGGAGTATGTACAGTAATTTTGGAAGGAGAACCATTTTGAAGAGGGCTATCCTGCCAGAAAGTGATAATGGGAGTTTTTGCCAAGTCAAAAGTTTTTCCTTAATTGTTTTTACTACCGGGGGAATATTCAAAGCATATAGGTCCGATATTTTTATCGGGATGTGAATCCCTAAATATTTAAAGGAATCTGTTACTGGATGCAAAGGAGTATTCAAGATGGAGGTATTATTTTTCCTGAGCCAATATATCTCTGACTTAGCCATGTTGACTTTATAGCCAGAGAATGAGCCAAATTGCTCCAGTATCTGAAAAAGTTTTGGTAAATTCAATTTAGTGTTTGCCAAGTAAAGCAGCAGGTCGTCTGCATATAGACCGATTTTTATTTCAGTGCTACGAATTTTTATACCTTCTAAAAGATGGCGAATTTTGATTGCCAGAGGCTCTATGGAAATATTAAATAAGAGCGGGGAGAGAGGGCAGCCCTGCCTTGTTCCTCTACCCAAAGAGATAGGAGGGGAGATGGTATTATTTACTATTAATTTTGTAGATGGCTGATTATAGAGATTTCCAACGAATTCAAAAAAGTTCCCCCTAATACCAAATTGCCTTAATGATGTTTTAATATGTTCATAATATACGGAGTCAAAGGCTTTTTCAGCATCGATGGAGATAATAGCAAGATCAGGTAGGCCCTCCCCCCCCGCTGTATTGGTGAGAAGTAGCCATATCACAAGCAATGCTTCTCTTATTTTCGCAGCTGAATTACGGTTATTTAAAAAGCCTGCTTGATCAGTGTGTATGATTTCTGAAAGGATCCCTTGGAGTCTATATGCTAGAATCGCAGTGAGAATTTTATAGTCGGAATTTAGGAGAGCAATTGGTCTATAAGATTCTTTGCAGGACGGGTCCTTTCCACCTTTTAATATCAAGGTTGTATATGAGCTAGAAAATGAAGAAGGAATCAAATTACCATTTGCAAAAAAACTATTGAAAAGATTGCAGAGATGTGGGGTAGCTTCACTAGACAAGATCTTATAAAACTCACTAGGGAGACCATCTGGGCCTGCTGCCTTATTTAGGGAAAGCTCAGATATTGTTTTTTCTATTTCCTCTATGGAGATGGGGGCATTGAAATTATTAGACATTTCTAATGTAATTGTGGGGTGTTTGAGGTCCCTCCAGAAATCTAAAGATTTCTGTGAGTCACTTGTTTTATATGAATACAGCTCTTGATAGTACTCAAAAAATGTGTTTAGAATGTCATCCGAGTTTGAGATTTGTAACCCTTTATCTTGCAAACTATCTATTACAGATTGTTTTTTCTCATTTTTAATTAATTTGGCTAACATCTTACCCGACTTATTCCCAAATCTATATAGCTTGGCTTCCATTCTTAATTCTCTTTGTGTTTCTTGTGACAGTATAAAAGTTTCCCTTTCATTTTTTGCTTTAACATATTTCGTCCAGTTTAATGGAGTTTTATCAAGAAGATATTGGTTATAAGCATTAGTCAAACATTGGCATGATTCTCTTTCTCTGCGTCTAATTTTCTTTTGTAAGGCAATACTATATGACAATATTTCCCCTCTCATTACTGCCTTCGCAGTGTCCCAAAACAATTCAGGCCGATTCAGAAATTCCTTGTTAAAATGTACATACTCCTTGTACTTATTTACGAGCCAGTTCTTAAATTTTATCTCTGCCATTAAATAATAAGGAAAGAAAAAGCGCGATAGAGCGGGACGTGGGCGTGAAAGCTGGAACTCCAAAACAATTGGTGCATGATCTGAGAGGAGAATTGACAGTATGTCTGATCTTACCCCATTCATTAACATGCGTTCATCAATTAAAAACAAATCAATTCTAGAAAGAGTCTTATGCGCCTTCGAAAGGCAAGTAAAGCTCTGGCTAGAGATAAATTTTGCATAATTTTTTTAAATAGCTTAGATTCTAAATTATCCTTTTTTTGTTTCAGTTGTTTAACATCTCGCCTTAATCTGTCAATTGGGCTTTGTGGTGCCATGTTGAAATCTCCACCCATAATCAGGCACCCTTCCGTGTAAGCTAAAAGTTTAGATTGAAGAGTGGTCCAATAATTTGGGTCGAGTATATTAGGGCCATATGTATTGCACAGTGTATACATCTTCCGAGAGATCTTTATTTTCAGCATAACATATCTCCCCCCTGGGTCAGCCTCAAAATGTATTACTTCAGAATCAATTTTTTTCCCAATTAATACTGCTACTCCCCTCTTCCTCTTAACACTAGGTGCAAAATATATTTCCTTTACCCAGGATGACCTAAGCTTCAAAGATTCTTCCGCAGATAAGTGAGTTTCTTGAATGAAACCTATGTCAGTCCGGATTTTCCGGAGCTGAGTAAGAATTGCCTTCCTCTTAATTGGGGTAGATATACCGCCTACATTCCATGACACAATTTTGCATTTATCACTGCCTGTACTCATTTATATTTCAGAGAATAGGGGGCATAGGGAAGAGCAATAAAAAAAAAAAAAGGGGGGGGTCCTTAGTTTTAAAAGGCAAAAAGAAGATATTCCTCTTCATTTCCTTTGATACAAAATGAATATATGCCCTCTCCGCACCGGAGGGATTTAAGGACTGCGGCTCATATCTGAGCAACCATCGCTCTCCCCTAAAGTGGAAAGCAAAAAAAAAGAAGAAAATCAACATATTGTATTTTATCTGAGGCCTTCATGTTTTAAACCTAGTATCATCTGACCGGGGAATTCAGTGTTTTGTAGAAGCTTTCAGCTAAGTGAGCCTCCTCAAAAAAATGAAAAACTTCATTAACTTTAACCTTCAGTTTATATGGAAATATTATAGTTGCCTGGAATCCTTTCTGTATAAACCTAGTGCAGATGGGAGCGAGCTCCCTTCTTTTTGCAGCGGTGTCAGCAGAAAAATCCTGAAACAAGAGGATTGTGATACCTCCGACTTTAACTGACTGTTGTTTACGATAGTGCTGAAGTAAGGTAAGTTTGTCTTGGAAATTTAGCAATTTAGCTATAATGGGTCTAGGTTTGGTTCTGGCTTTGTTCCCTACATGGAATGAGCCTAATCTGTGCGCTCTCTCCACTGGAATAGGATATGAAGTGGTTGGCAATTTTAGAATTTTAGGCAAAGTTTCTGATACAAAGTCAACAAGATTGTCATATTGCTGTTCTTCTGGGAGTCCTATGATTCTTATATTGTTTCTCCTAGAGCGATTCTCTAGATCTTCTAGCCTATTCTGTATTTTTTGTAAATTGGTATTCACAGATTCTAAATTAGAACTATGCGTTATTGTTAGGTCTTCCAGGTCCGAGACTCTTTGCTCGGCTTCCTGCAGTCTATTGGAAAATTGGCGGACTTCCTGTGTTAAAGAAAGGAAGTCTTGTTTAATTTCAGCTCTTAGAGCTTCAAACTTGGGAGAGAGTGCTTCAGATATATTAGCAACCAGGTTTTGCATATTAATAGGTTCTTGTGCCACTAGTGGAACTGACTGCGTGTCCATGTTTGTCTCTTGATTACCTTTCATTTTCCTGTCTCTCTGCCTCGCTGCCATGGCCGGAGAAAGGGTTTTAGGTGAGACGTGAAAAAATGTATCCATGTGCCAATAAATAAGGAATTGTGAAGAAGGAAAAAAAAAGAAAAAAGAAGTTAAGCCAAAAATTCGTGAAAGTTGGTGAAAAACCAGAGGTGTTTGTGAGTTTAAGTTGAGAGCGAGAAGCGCTACCAAGCTGACATGTGAGGATAGGTGTGTGAAAGTGACGACCGAGTGTGGGGAGGGAGAGAGAGAAATAAAAAAAGGGGGGGAGGGGGAGAGTGAACAAACTAGTGATACTTAGTTAATTGTGCAGAGAGGTCCGGCCACAGATGTGAGTACCAGAGAAAAGATATGTAAAAGACATATCATCAGATCCACCAGATCTTTTAGTAGTAGTAGGGTCACAGCAAGATATTGCCAATAGGGCCAACAAAAGTAATCTAGTTACTCTACTTTAAATAAAGCTCTAGTGCTGTCTAGAGATAGCGAGGGATATACCTTTGATCATGAGGTAATCTCTAGAAAGAAAGGCTAATGCAAACATGACCCAGAAATTATTTCAGCTTTTTAAATGTTTACGTCATAGTCTTATAAACTGTTTCTCTGCCTTTATGTGTCTTCCTCCTAAGCCCCTTTTTATCTTGTTACACCCACTATCTAAATCAAAACAATTTTGCCAAAACTTAACACAGATATTAATTCTTATAAAGCATAAACAGAAAATCAGCTAATATCTTTAAATCAATCAACAGCCTAGAATATATTGTTTCAGTTCAACATCCAGGACATATATAGAACAGTAACTTCTGCTTGAAAAATTAAATTCTGAGATGTAGATATATGGATACAGCACAAAACTTAGAATTCAATACCAGGAGAATGGATAGATTAGATAGATTGAGAAAATATCAGTAACCTTATTTATAAAACAAGCTGATAATTCATGAGTTTAAATAGGTCAAATTAGTTGTTAAGGATAAGAACATACAGGAGCAGCCCACAGCATATAATTAACAGAGTAGGGAGTTTTCTTAGCCTGTCTTTCCTACACAGGCACTAATACAGAATGTCTGTTAGGCTGTTAAATTAGGTAGGACCAGGAGGGTCTAAAAAGACCTAAAGGACAGCTATACATATAAATTCACAGTAAATTAGTTTTTTAAATACATAGCATAGCTGTAAGGGTAAGGGCCCCTTTATCCCTATCTTTCTCCTCTCTTCCCCTCTCCTCCAAAAAAAGGATCTCAAGCCCTATAATCAGGAACCATTTATATGTAAGTCCTAGACTCAATTGGAACAAAAGGATTGGTTATTATATTCTTTATAGAAATCTCTGCTGGGCTATGCTACCAACGTTAGCCAATATTATAAAAACTGTTCTTACTGCTTTTATAAACTTTGAGATTTAAATAAAACTAATGCCTGCATAAAGTGTATTCATGCCATAGTCTGAGTGTTTAGACACAATGATATATGTTGAAAAAAAGGAAGGAGCAGGAAACTCAGAAAAAAAGTAGAGGAGAAAAAAAAAAAGAAAAAAAAGTCTACAATCAAGAATCAATGATTAACTGCATCCATATGTTGAAATACTGCACATTTTAGCCATGTGAAAAATGTTCGCCTTTTATGACTTCGCAAAAGACAACTATTTTCTTATCCTCTCTTGAATAGTCTTAAGTCAGTACATATTTTCTTTATGGCCTTGATATCTTAGGGAAGTAAAAAGATTTATCCGTTTAACAGTCTCAGTCAGTGACCGCAATTGATCCCAGTAAACTTTTAAGGAGTCTTATTTAGTATCCTTTCCTTTCAGTATATCCCTAACTCTCTCCAGGTTACACAGCTTGTCCCCTCTGGAAGATTATATCAGATGATCCAGCCAGCGAGTAAGTCAGGTATATATTATTGCCATAGAAAACTCACCCCCTATGTGCATGCCAGCCGTCCGCCATCTCCGTTGTTAGGCACTGTCTCCAGCAAGAGCTTGTCCCAGAGTGAAGTCAGCTCCTCCGCTTCCTGTTCGTCCTTCCAGGAGGTAACCAAAGCTAACTCCCCTCACGCAGCACCGGTGGGAGGGGAGAAGCAGCACCGGACCAACACCACAGCCAGCCAGACAGGAAGCTCCTACACCGGACCCAGCTCCCTCCCACGCAGCACCGGTGGGGGAGGGAGGGCGGGAGGAGAACCAAAAAAGGAGCCGGGGTACGACTCAGCAGCTGAGCCCACACAGGGCAACGGGTAGGCTTAGGTTGGGATAAGAGAATTACAGATTTTGTCCGGCGGGGTCAGCTGGCACGCAGGGGGGAGAGAGATTGTTTAATCACACAGCCTAAGTACCAGCAGGGGTAGCAAAGGAGAAGCAAGGTAATATGTTCCACTATAGAGTAAGAGAGCGTATGGGTACTACCAAAAAAGAAGGAAAAGTTGAGGGTCCAGGTAGTTAAAAACTGACAATCATCAGTGGGATGACAGACCACTGGAGAAGGTTCCGGATCAGTTTATCCTTGACTATCCGAGACTGTTACCCCAAGGCTTGGGGTAAGGCGCGAACAAACCACCGCCACTGTGTATGGGACTGGAGCTGAGTCCTGAGCCACACCTGTGCAGCACCTGTGCAGCACACCTGCTCAGCAGCACCTGTGTAGCTCCACCGGAACCAACCAAGAGCATGCAATTTTAAGCAACTTTCTAATTTACTTCTATTATCATTTTTTCTAAATTCTCTTGCTATTTGTATTTGAAAAAGAAGGCATCTACGCTAAGGAGCCAGACAATTTTTGGTTTAGACCCTGGACAGCACTTGTTTATTGGTGGGGGAGTTTATTCACCAATCGGCAAGACCAACCCAGGTGCCATGGGCTGGCATCTAAACTTACATTCTTGCTTTTCAAAAAAAGATACCACGAGAATGAAGAACATTTGATAATAGGAGTAAATTAGAATGTTTCTTAAAATTGCATGCTCTATCTGAATCACAAAAGAAAAAAATGTGGGTTCAGTGTCCCTTTAATGGGCTGGAAAAGACCTGAATGCCCTTTTAAGGGCAATGCCTATACAAATGCTCCTTTAGGGGCAATGGATAGTTTAGGCTTTTTTAGTGTTAGTTTTTTTATTTTAGGGGCAGGTTTATCGCCTTGTATTTTATATAATTATAATCTATCCAATCAGTTCGCTAGGCACACGGCAGCTAAGCAATGCCTTTTCTTCTTCTTTTTTTTTCTTAATGTTGTGTGGTTAACAAGCCAATTGTATGGGAGATGAAAACATCATCAAGAAAAAACCCCAGCATGAATAAAAGGTATTTGCCATTATTGTACATACATTTAGCATTATACATAAAATACTATACAGATTTGGAATTCGTTTTTATGATTAGTTACATTTACCATCACTTTAATTGCACAGGTCCCTTATTAGCATCACTACACACAATAAAAAGGGATCAACACACAAGCCCTCCAATGCGTCATGTAATCCTCAAACCCACAAAATCATCCTTTCTGTTTGTCCTTAATCCAGGCCATTTTGTTTTTGGATTTTTAAAATAGGAGATTAACTAGGAAAAGGACGATTTGTGCATGGTGGATGTTAACAGCATAGGCATTTTATGATTGGGATTACTGGGGGGGGGGGGGGGGGGGACACATTCAGAAATAGTTATCTGCAAAAGACAAATACAAGATTGTGATAAACCCCAAAATTTGTTTTAAACTCTGGCATTGCTTAATTTTATATTATTATTATTATTATTAAGCAAGCATTTTATATACGTTTTTAAATGGACAACTGCTTATAGCAAAATGTGCTAATCTCTTGTGAAGGAGTTAAACATTCATTTTAGTAAGTGCACTACGGCTACTGAGCAAAACTTCAGCACTCCTGAGCAAGATGTGGCTGAAGAGCCAATCAGATACTGCATATACACATAGCTTCCAGTAACTGGCTGTTTCCTTCTCACTAGCAGAGGAGTGTGCTTGGTATCCACTTTTACCTTTGTTCAAATCCCAAACAGGGGTTAAACTAACAGCTTGTAACACACATTTATTTAATAATAAAATGCTCTAACAAATATTTGTAATAATGTTAGTAATATTATTTATTAAAGCCTTTGTTAGTTTACTTTGCATACAAAATTATTTAATCTGTATATAAAAAAAGACAATGATGTGCTAATTTGTGTGAGGCCTAAGCTATGCCTCTGTCAAGCGTTAACGTCTCTGCTGCTGTGAGAGGCAGCTCTGGCACTTGAGATTCTATACAACATCTTGCATCTGATACTGTGAAATTCCTTGGCTGACAGAACTAATATCACACGCATGAAACAGTACAGCTTCCTTTCAATACAGATAATTTTGTTTCAGATGGTGGCTGAGTGCTTGTAATTTGGCTAATCAAAAGCTCTGAGTCTCTTCTATCTCTGTTCCAAAGAATGGGATCTTTCTTTACTGTCTTCATTCACAAAAGGTAAATACATGAAAAGGAAGTCTGTCATAATTATATTTAGATACATTTTATAATGTAATCTTTCTGTGAACTCAAGCAGAACTTGCTATTTTCCCTATACTTATTATTAGTTCATTACATTAGAATTTAAAGTGAAGCATCATGTTATAATTGTAGAGGTAAATATCACTGCAATCAGAGCTCTAGGACTGAAATATAATAAACATTTAGACCTCTATTTATTAATCTTTAGGTGGGCAGGTTCCCAATAGGGGAATCTGTCAGCCTATGATCACATGTAGCGGGCTGCATTTCTCATTGCACGAGCAGCTGCCCATACAACACAACTCCCTGCTCTTGGACAGTCTAGTCCTAGGTAATTTTAAACCACCTGCTCAGAGCTGGCACGGACGTTAAAGGGATACAAAACACAAATTTGTTCTTTCATGATACAGATGGAGCATGCAATTTTAAGCAACTTTCTAATTTACTCCTATTATCAATTTTTCTTCCTTCTCTTGCTATCTTTATTTAAAAAGCAGGACTGTAAATCGTAGGAGCTGGCCTATTTTTAGGTGCAGAACCCTGGATAGCACTTGCTTATTGGTGACTGCATTCAGCCAACCAATAAGCAAGCATAACCCAGGTTCTGAACCAAAAATTGGCCGGCTGCTAAGCTTTTTAAATAAAGATAGCAAAAGAACGAAGAAAGATTGATTAATAGGAGTACATTAGAAAGTTGCTTAAAAATGCATGCTCCATCTGAATTATTTAAGAAAAAAATTGTATTTAGTGTTCCTTTAAGGAACAGTGCTCTGATGACTGCTGCTTCTTAAATATCGGCTGCAGGCTCGCTTATAAATATGGAGCCCTTTGTGAATGTTCTGCATTGTGATCATAGCTGGCCACCTTTACAATTTATTTCAGTTTAAATGTTTTGCTTTAAAACATTAACAAAAAACTGCTCTTGTGTTTGCTATATGAATATATTTCTGCACAACCTACGCAATGCAAATGCTATATCTTTAATGTTTAGTAAAATGTGTAAGTAAATTATGAACTATCCATACAGTAACAATTTTATTATTTTTTTTGTGTGTGTCTGTAAGAATCAGTAGTCTTTCACCAGTTTCTGGTAAACTAAGTTTATATTGAACAATATCCCATATAGAGAATTTGCCTTTACATCAAGAACCCCTTTAATCATGATTTAAAGGGACACTGAAACCAAATGTTTTCTTTAATGATTCAGATAGAGAGTGCAATTTTAAGCAACTTTCTAATTTACTCCTATTATCAAATTTTGTTCATTCTCTTGATAACTTTATTTGAAATGCAAGAATGTAAGTTTAGATGCTGGCCCATTTTTGGTGAACAACCTGGGTTGTTCTTGCTGATTGGTGGATAAATTCATCCACCAATGAACAAGTGCTTTCCATGGTTCTGAACCAAACAAATAGCTTAGGTACCTTCTATTTCAAATAAAGATAGCAAGAGAACAAAGAAAAATTGATAATAGGAGTAAATTAGAAAGTTGCTTAAAGTTGCATGCTCCATCTAAATCATGAAAAAATTTTGGGTTCAGTGTCCCTTTAAACACAAGAAGCAGGGCAATTTTTAGCCATGACTAAAAAAAAAAAAAAGTCTGTTTTAGTTTACAGTTCCCCAGAATTCTCCAGTAAAACCTTGTTTGTTGCTGTTCAAAAGATATTTGGGTGTTTGATGTGATCTGGAAAGGAGCTAATAGAATTCAAGACTATTTTATCGGATGTTTTTGGAAAACCTATAATTCTTGTAGATGCTGCACCATAGAAAGTTCTTCATGATTATGATTTTGTGTTTCATAAATCTCAATCATCTATGAATATTTCTTTCATGTAATTAGCAAGAGTCTATGAGCTAGTGACGTATGGGATATACATTCCTACCAGGAGGGGCAAAGTTTCCCAAACCTTAAAATGCCTTTAAATACACCCCTCACCACACCCACAATTCAGTTTTACAAACTTTGCCTCCGATGGAGGTGGTGAAGTAAGTTTGTGCTAGATTCTACGTTGATATGCGCTCCGCAGCAAGTTGGAGCCCGGTTTTCCTCTCAGCGTGCAGTGAATGTCAGAGGGATGTGAGGAGAGTATTGCCTATTTGAATGCAGTGATCTCCTTCTACGGGGTCTATTTCATAGGTTCTCTGTTATCGGTCGTAGAGATTCATCTCTTACCTCCCTTTTCAGATCAACGATATACTCTTTTATATATACCATTACCTCTGCTGATTCTCGTTTCAGTACTGGTTTGGCTTTCTACAAACATGTAGATGAGTGTCCTGGGGTAAGTAAATCTTATTTTCTGTGACACTCTAAGCTATGGTTGGGCACTTTGTTTATAAAGTTCTAAATATATGTATTCAAACATTTATTTGCCTTGACTCAGAATGTTCAACTTTCCTTATTTTTCAGACAGTCAGTTTCATATTTGGGATAATGCATTTGAATTAATCATTTTTTCTTACCTTCAAAAATGTGACTCTTTTTTTCCTGTGGGCTGTTAGGCTCGCGGGGGCTGAAAATGCTTCATTTTATTGCGTCATTCTTGGCGCGGACTTTTTTGGCGCAAAAATTCTTTTCCATTCTTTTCCATTTCCGGCGTCATACGTGTCGCCAGAAGTTGCGTCATTTTTTGACGTTATTTTGCGCCAAAAATGTCGGCGTTCCGGATGTGGCGTCATTTTTGGCGCCAAATAATGTGGGCGTCTTATTTGGCGCTAAAAAATAAGGGCGTCGCTTTTGTCTCCACATTATTTAAGTCTTATTTTTTCATTGCTTCTGGTTGCTAGAAGCTTGTTCTTTGGCATTTTTTTCCCATTCCTGAAACTGTCATTTAAGGAATTTGATCAATTTTGCTTTATATGTTGTTTTTTCTCTTACATATTGCAAGATGTCAAAATCCCTAAGGTTATGGGGCTGTCTCTACTCCTGCTAAATGTGCTACTATTCCTATGGTAGATAGTAATTCATTTTTAGGATCCTTTAGATAGGAAAATTGAATCTTTTCTAAGAAAAGCTTACTTATGTTCAGGTAATCTTCTTAGACCTGCTATATTTTTAGCGGATGTTGCTGCAGCTTCAACTTTTTGGTTAGAAGCTTTAGCGCAACAAGTAACAGATCATAATTTTATAGCATTATTATTATTCTATAACATGCTAATAATTTTATTGGTGATACCATCTTTTGATATCATTAGAGTTGATGTCAGGTATATGTCTCTAGCTATTTTAGCTAGAAAAAGCTTTATGGATTAAACTTGGAATGCTGATATGTCTTCTAAGTCAACTTTGCTTTCCTTTTCTTTCCAGGGTAATAAATTATTATTTCAACTGTTTCTGGAAGGAAGGGAACTTTTTTACCAAAGGATAAAAAATCTAAGGTAAATTTAGGTCTAATAATCATTTTTCGTTCCTTTCCTCACAATAAGGAACAAAAGCCTGATCCTTCATCCTCAGGAGCGGTATCAGTTTGGAAACTATTTCCAGTTTGGAATATATCCAAGCCTTATAGAAAACCTATAGCCAGCTCCTAAGTACCCATGAAGGTGCGGACCTTATTCCAGCTCAGCTGGTATGGGGCAGATTACGTTTTCTTCAAAGAAATTTTGATCAATTCCGTTCTCAATTTCTGGTTTTAGAACATTGTTTCAGAAAGGTACAGCATTGGCTTCAGTTAAGGCCTCCTGCTAAGAGATTTTTTTCTTTCCCGTGTCCCAGTTAACACAGCAAAGGCTCAGCATTTCTGAAATGTGTTTCAGATCTAGAGTTGGCTGGAGTAATTATGCCAGTTCCAGTTCTGGAACAGGGGCTGGGGTTTTATTTTATCTCTTCATTGTACCAAAGAAGGTCAATTCCTTCAGACCAGTTCCGGATCTATCAATATTGAATCGTTATGTAAGGATACCGACATTCAGTTTCTGTAGGACTGTCCTGCCTTTTGTTTAGCAAGGGCATTATATGTCTACAATAGATTTACAGGATGTGTATCTGCATATTCCGATTCATCCAGATCATTTTTAGTGTCTGAGATTCTCTTTTTAGACGAGCATTACCAGTTTTGTGGCTCTACCGTTTGGCCTAGCCTCAGTTCCAAGAATTTTTTTCAAAGATTCTCGGTGCCCTTCTTTCTGTAATCAGAGAACAGGGTTTTGGTATTTCCTTATTGGACGATATCTGGGTACTTGCTCAGTCTTCTCATTTTCGAAGAATCTCATATGAATCGACTTGTGTTGTTTCTTCAAGTTCATGGTTGGAGGATCAATTTACTAATCAGTTCATTGATTCCTCAGACAAGGGTAACCTTTTTAGGTTTCTAGAATAGATTCAGTGTCTATGACTCTGTCCTTGTCAGACAAGAGAAGTTTAACATTGATTAAAGCTTGTCAAAACCTTCAGTCACAATCATTCCCTTTGGTAGCCTTATGCATGGAAATTTTAGGTCTTAGGACTGCCGCATCAGATGCGATCTCCTTTGCTCGTTTTCACATGCAACCTCTTCAGCTCTGTATGCTGAACCAATGGTGCAGGGATTACTCAAAGATATCTCACTTAATATCTTTAAACCGATTATACGACACTCTCTGACATGGTGGACAGTTCACCATCGTTTAGTTCAGGGGGCTTCTTTGTTCTTCCGACCTGGACTATAATCTCAACAGATGCAAGTCTTACAGGTTGGGGAGCTGTGTGGGGGTATCTGTCGGCACAAGGGGTTTGGGAATCTCAGGAGGTGAGATTTCCGATCAATATATTGGAACTCCGTGCAATTTCAGAGCTCTTCAGTCTTGGCCTCTTCTGAAGAGAGAGTTGTTCATTTGTTTTCAGATAGACAATGTCACAACTGTGGCATACATCAATCATCAAGGAGGAACTCACAGTCCTCTGGCTATGAAAGAAGTATCTCGAATTTTGGTTTGGGCGGAATCCAGCTCCTGTCTAATCTCTGCGGTTCATATCCCAGGTATGGACAATTGGAAAGCGGATTATCTCAGTCGCCAAACGTTGCACCTGGGCGAATGGTCTTCACCCAGAGGTATTTCCTCAGATTGTTCAAATGTGGGAACTCCCAGAAATAGATCTGATGGCTTCTCATCTAAACAAGAAACTTCCCTGGTATCTGTCCGGATCCAGGGATCCTCGGGCGGCGGCAGTGGATGCATTATCTCTTCCTTAAAAGTGTCATCCTGCCTATATCTTTCCGCCTCTAGTTCTTCTTCCAAGAGTATTCTCCAATATTCTAAGGAATGCTCGTTTGTCCTGCTGGTAGCTCCAGCATGGCCTCACAGGTTTTGGTATGCGGATCTTGTCCGGATGGCCTCTTGCCAGCTGTGGACTCTTCCGTTAAGACCAGTCTTTCTGTCTCAAAGTTCTTTTTTCCATCAGGATCTCAAAACCTTAATTTTAAGGTGTGGAGTTTGAACGCTTGATTCTTGGTCAAAGAGGTTTCTCTGACTCTGTGATTGATACTATGTGACAGGCTCGTAAATCTGTATCTAGAGAGATATATTATAGAGTCTGGAAGATTTATATTTCTTCAGGATGGTTTAGATAAAGGTTTGTCCGCAAGTTTCTTGAAAGACAAATCTCTGCTCTTTCTGTTCTTTTTCACAGAAGGATTGCTAATCTTCCTGATATTCATTGTTTTGTACAAGCTTTGGTTCGTATAAAACCTGTCTTTAAGTCAATTTCTCCTCCTTGGAGTTTAAATTTGGTTCTGGGGGCTCTTCAAGCTCCTCCTTTTGAACCCATGCATTCTTTGGTCATTATATTACTTTCTTGGAAAGTTTTGTTTCTTTTGGCCATCTCTTCTGCCAGAAGAGTCTCTGAATTATCTACTCTTTTTTGTGAGTCTCCTTTTCTGATTTTGCATCAGGATAAGGCGGTGCTGCGAACTTCTTTTGAATTTTTTACCTAAGGTTGTGAATTCTAACAACATTAGTAGAGAAATTGTGATTCCTTCATTATGTCCTAATCCTATGAATTCTAAGGAGAAATCATTGCATTCTTTGGATGTTGTTAGAGCTTTGTAATATTATGTTGAAGCTATTAAGTCTTTCCGAAAGACTTCTAGTCTATTTGTCATCTTTTCCGGTTCTAGAAAAGATCAGAAAGCTTCTGCCATTTCTTTGGCATCTTGGTTGAAATCTTTATTTCATCATGCCTATGTTGAGTCGGGTAACACTCCGCCTCAAAGGATTACAGCTCATTCTACTAGGTTAGTTTCTACTTCCTGGGCGTTTAAGAATGAAGCTTCGATTGATCAGATTTGCAAACCAGCAACTTGGTCCTCTTTGCATACTTTTACTAAATTCTACCATTTTGATGTGTTTTCTTCTTCTGAAGCAGTTTTTTGTAGAAACGTACTTCAGGCAGTGGTTTCAGTTTGAATCTTCTGCTTATTCTTTTTCATTAAAAATTTTATTCTGGGTGTGGATTATTTTCAGCAGGAATTGGCTGTCTTTATTTTATCCCTCCCTCTCTAGTGACTCTTGTGTGGAAAGATCCACATCTTGGGTAATCATTATCCCATACGTCACTAGCTCATGGACTCTTGCTAATTACATGAAAGAAAACATAATTTATGTAAGAACTTACCTGATAAATTCATTTCTTTCATATTAGCAAGAGTCCATGAGGCCCGCCCTTTTTTGTGGTGGTTTTGATTTTTTTGTATAAAGCACAATTATTCCAATTCCTTATTTTATATGCTTTCGCACTTTTTTCTTATCACCCCACTTCTTGGCTATTCGTTAAACTGAATTGTGGGTGTGGTGAGGGGTGTATTTATAGGCATTTTAAGGTTTGGGAAACTTTGCCCCTCCTGGTAGGAATGTATATCCCATACGTCACTAGCTCATGGACTCTTGCTAATATGAAAGAAATGAATTTATCAGGTAAGTTCTTACATAAATTATGTTTTTTTTTTTAAAATGTGTCTTGGAAAAATGTATCTGCACCTCCTAGCCCCATAAAGAGGCAACTTTTAGTTGGGAATGTTTCTCCACCTATGTGTCATACATTCGAATATTTGCAGAACAAGACCCAGGCTTAAAGGGACATGAAACCCACATTTTTTCTTTCATGATTTAGAAAGAGCATACAATTATAAACAACTTTCTAATTTGCTTCTATTATCTATTTTGCTCATTCTCTTGATATTCTTTGTTGAAAAGCATATCTAGATATGCTTAGTAGCTTCTGATTGGTAGCTGCACATAGATGCCTCCTGTGATTGGTTCACCGTGTGCATTTCTATTTCTTCATTAAAGTATATCTAAAGAATAAAGCAAATTAGGTAATAGAAGTAAATTGGAATGTTGCTTAAAATTGTATTCTCTACCTTAATCATGAAAGAAAATGTTTGGGTATAGTGTCCCTTTAAGGAGGCAGAGCTTTGTGACCAAGGGGTTGGGCCTTCTGTAGGTGGTGTTTGGTCTATATTAGGGGAGCTTTGGATCCACTGTCCACACACAGCAGTGAATTCCATTAAAATATGGGAATAGCAGGCATGACAGAAGTCCAAATTCAACAATCATCTGTGCATTACAATTCCTACTAATACACATATATATCTTTATACTATAAAATAATTTTGAGAAAGACATGGGCAGATTAGACAGGCCAATAGTTTTTTTTTTTTTTTTTACTGCATTTAAAACTTTCCTAGCCCTTTAAACACAAGATAATGTAACTTTATGACCATTAATAAAGTATACTTTACTGCAGCTGAAGGGTTACGTAAGAAAAACTGTATTAATGTGAGGGGGAAAAAACCCCCATTTATTTTGAGAATTAGTTATCTGTAATACTCTTAATATGTTTCTATCCGGTATTTATAAGGTAAAAGATAGAATGTAGCAGAATTTTATTTTATATCATTCTAAAAAGATAGTGTAATGGCTATTAATATTACAAGATCTGAGATCTAATCTCCTCTGATGCTGCTATTGACAGCACACAACAGGATTGTTTTACAACCAAGATACATTAATTACCAAATGAGTGCACGTCCTTTTACTAATACCTTCCAATATTGTAAAACTGTTCTCAGAAATGCTACTATCATTTTTATAAACATTTAATGCGTGTCTCCATAATTATGGGGCCACCATTTTGGAACCTAGGTTACACTGCAGTTATCTGAGAGTTGCTGCACATGTACAAACATGTCAGCAGAAGATTTCAACATAGCAATACCCATGACTACATGGAGGCGCATAAAAACCTCAATAATAAAATGTGTTAAGGGTTTAATATCTTTTTTTATTGTAGACATTCCTGTCAACAGCCTTTGAAAAAAGAAAATTGACAAGAGTCGTTTTAGAATCAACTATTTAAAGGAACACTGTACTCCAAACATTTCTGCCTCCCATATGAAAGTGTAACATGTAAACATATATTTATTTCCTATATGTGATAAGAATCCACAATCCATTACTCCTGGTAATTACCTTTCCTGCCACTAGGAGGAGGCAAAGATTCCCAAACCTCAAAGCTCTATATAAGCCCTCCCACCTCTATAGTAACAGTCTTTTCTTTGCCTCTGCTGGAGGTAGGTGAAGAATGAAGATGTTCAAGATTGTTTTTTTTATTTTAGGGTCTCCTGCTTTGGACCCTGTAGTAACCCTCTTCAGTAATGACTTAGTCATGAGGGACATATTTAGAGTATTAGGCATTAACCTTATCTTTATCCTTTTTATTTAAAAGGATAAAGATATTATTTTCTGACATTTAGTGCAGGAAGTTTCCTTTGCACTTATTTGTCTTTTATTCCTTAATCCAGGACATGCTTAAACCTTCTACTGATAATTTTCTCAGTACTAGGTTAAAGCTTTTGAGGTAAGTTTATGTTTTAGGTGGGCGGCTGTATTTTATAATGGAAACCATCAGGAATGCCCTTGGCCAGCTTATTAGTGCTAGCTTCATCAGCACCTACACTTTTATGAGCTCAGAGGAATATTATTATTTGTTTTTTATGTGCAAGTTACTTTTTTGCACCTTTTTTGGTGCGTATGCGAGCACGTGTGCAAACATTTGGTGCTTTTTTTGCTTATATTAGTATCCTGGACCCTACAGTCACTGCTTTTAGTAGCGGTTGGACTGCTGGGTAATTGGTGTAGGTTCAACTCTCCTCTGAGCTCTGTATTTTCCGGGGATCACGCCGATTCTTTGAAGGGTGGGCCTAATCCAGATTTGGAAGCTATTTCTGATAAGCTTTTTTCTATCATTTATAAATGTGTTTTATGCAAACAGGCTGAGGTTCTCCCTCCTGCTCAGTTGTGTATGCATAGTGACCAACCTATAACATCTTTGGATTCTAAAGGGATTGTTTCTCAGTCTATCTGTTCTTTACAGGAACAATTGGACCCCTCCTTATCTGAGGTAATACATCAAGTCCACAATCAAAGATCTGATGGCTGCCTTCCCCCCCATCATGTAAAAGGATAAGTGTCAGTGTCTGATTTGCCTTCTACTAGTGCTGGTATTTCTGAATATCATTGTGAGTGATTTATGTCTGAGGGGGAGGTTTTATCTGACAATCAGGGAGTTTGTCAGGCTGTTGATACTGATTAATTTCCCTCTGTGTTTTTATTCAAGACTGAGTTAATCCGCTCTTTGGCTAAATAAGTATTGCTTGCTTTGGAGGTTTTAGATGATACTTCTGTTGGGGAGACTTCTAAGGGTCAGCTGAGTACTTATTTTAAATATCAGAATGGATTGTCTGCATTTTATTTCTTCCTATGACTGTCTCTAAAATTTGGGCTAAGGATTGGCTTAAGGCTTTAATTATTTTATTCTTCCCAGATTTGAGAAAATGTATCGTTTTCAGTCTCCTTTCCTTTATAATGCCCCTAATGCGGATGATGCTATTATGACTTAGCTAAAACTAGTCTTCCTATGGAAAATAGCTTTTCTTTTAAAGACAGATAGGATGCCTAATTTCTCTTTAAGAAACTATTATCTCCTTTCTGGTTCTATTTTAAACCTGCTGTTGCTATTGTGATGTATCAGTTGCTATCTCTAAATGGAAAATCTCTCTCTGTTCAGGTTCTGGATGAGTCTGATGGAGATAACTTCCAAAAGCTTTTAGAGATACTTAAAGGGATAGTCTAGTCAAAATTAAACTTTCATAATTCAGATAGGTAGCGCTTGCTTATTGGTGGCTAGATTTAGACACCAATCAGCAAGCGCTGCCCAGGTACTGAACCAAAAAGGGGCCGTCTCCTAAGCTTACATTCTTGCTTTTTCAAATAAAGATACCAACAAAATGTAGAAAAACTGATAATAGGAGTAAAATAGAAAGTTGCTTAAAATTGCACCAATAAGCAAGCGCTACCTATCTGAATCATGAAAGTTTAATTTTGACTAGAATATCTCTTTAAATGTGCTAATGCTTTTGTGGATGATGCTATTCTTGATATTATTAGAATTAGCTCTAAGAATTTGTGTCTCAGTTGTTGCCAGACGTGCTTTATGACTTAAAGAGACACTGTACCCAAAAATTTTCTTTCATGATTCAGATTGAGCATGAAATTTTAAGCAACTTTCTAATTTACTCCTATTATCAATTTTTCTTCATTCTCTTGGTATCTTTATTTGAAATGCAAGAATATAAGTTTAGATGCCGGCCCATTTTTGGTGAACAACCTGGGTTGTCCTTGCTGATTGGTGGATAAATTCATCCACCAATAAAAAAGTGCTGTCCAGAGTACTGAAACCAAAAAAGCTTAGATGCCTTCTTTTTCAAATAATGATAGCAAGAGAACGAAGAAAAATTGATAATAGGAGTAAATTAGAAAGTTGCTTAAAATTGCATGCTCTTTCTGAATTAAAAAATTTGAGTACCGTGTCCCTTTAAGTCTTGGTCTGCTAATGCAGCTTCTAAGAATAAATTACTTTCTATTCCTTTTCAAGGTAATATACTTTTTTGGGACTGAACTGGACAATATCATATCAGCAGCTACTGTTGGCAAGAGTAAGTTTCTTCCACAAGATAAGAAATGTAAGGGTTCTGGTCAATTTTGTTCCTTTAGTCAGAACAAGGAGCACAAATCAGCTGTCTCTTTTTCCAAATCAAAGCAGCTCAAGTAAGGCCTAGTGCCAATTGGCACAAGTCCAAGCAGTCCAAGAATTCCACCCCTACTATAAGTCAGCATGAAGGTTTCGGCCCTCAGTTCAGTCTCTCTGGTAGAGGGCAGGTTGATGCATTTTCAGGATGCATGGTTTTGCTCAGTTCCAGAACCCTGGGCTCTGAAAATTGCCTCTCAAGGGTATCTAATAGACTTCAATTCAAAGTCTCACAGAGACAGATTTTTTTTCTTTCTAGGGTGCCAAGAAACACGGTGAAAGCTCAGGCTTTTCTTCAATGTGTAATAGATATAGAATCTATAGGGGTTATAGTCCCAGTTCCTCCTTTTAGAGCAGGGGGAATGGTTTTACTCAAATCACTTCATAGTAAAGATTCCAACTTTCAAAATGGAAACCATGAGGACTAACCTTCCTTTTATTAGTCTATTGTCCTAATTCTAATTATTATTCTGAGAGACTTCTTCACAACTTGGAAAAAAAATTTTTTTAAACTTATACAGCTGTATCAGTTGTGGGTATAGCTTATTAATTCTCATAAAATGAAAGGCATTTTCTACTACTGCTTATTGGCTTATAGGTACAGCCAACAAGCTAAGGAAGTGCCTATCAGCCAACAGGCTGTTCATGCTCATTAGTTGATAAGTATTTCCTGCTAATGCACATTTGATGCACAAATGATACTGATGCATTAATTAAAAACTATACATCATATTATTCAGGGAAAAATGTCAATATTCTGCTCATTCACATGTATTGGGTACAGTGTCCCTCTAATTGCAATTACATTTCAAATCCCTTTAATTTGGTACATAGCAACGCTCTCAATTACAAATGCATAGCTATTCCACACCAACAGGATCTCTCTAATTTGATACAAGTAAAAGTGGGTTTCAAAACACACTTTCCAACTTCAAAGATTGATAATGATAAAATTGTCCTTGTTTTTTTTGCAATCCATTTGTGGTTATGGAGTCATGGGGTTACAAGAATGAAATTTAAATAATCTGTCTTGCCTTTAATGTAAAATCCTAATTAGATCACAGCTTCCCTATCACAGATGAGGGTCATCGCTTTGTGTGCTCCCTACCAACAATGTTCATAGCTGGTCCATTTACATTCATGGCCAGACATTTAGCTACTACATAGCCACAATTTGCTTGTCTCGTTGGGTATTGACTCTAATGTACTGAACTGTTATTCAGCAACTGATTAGAAATGCTGCCTGTGTTTGTATACAGTAATTTAGCATAAATAATAACCAGCAGTGTTTTTGTAGGGAAAATTGTGGTGGATCACTGAACAAATAAATAACAAATCTGTAATTTGAAAGAAACCAAGCAGAATTAGGTAATATACATGTATGACTCAGTCCTTGAAAAAAATCCATTATATATGCATAGAGTTTCAGGGGGGAAACATAATTATATTAACCAATATTAGAATCCTGAAAATAAGTTTCTTGCATATGTCTCTATCATGCTGAACACTGTGAATGGAAAACTAGCACATACTATTCTAAGCAATACATTTTTTTTTAAACTTTTATTTATATCCAACAATGCAGACATACATAAAAACATGATATTGAACCACGCAGGGTAGAAAAAGAAAACCGGTACATTATACAAGGTGCAAGTTGAGATATTTAAGGTTTCAATAAAGCTATGTTCATATGGCAATCATGTAAAGTTTCAGTCTTCATTATGACCCTGCTTAGTGTCTTAAATATCTACATTGTTGGGGATTTTCTTTTTTAAACATCTTAGGTATTCCCACAACCTAAACTAACTAAATAAAACTAAATGTTAACAATTGGGCATCAACTTCTATATGTTATGCAGGTAGATAAAGTTGAAAGCTATGGAGTCACAACAACCTTATAGCTGTGCTTTACTTGATATCCTGGGTATATAAGTAGGCTATAAAATTACTTAATATTGCCTAGGAGGAGACATAGGGCCTTGGGTCCTGTTAAAGATTCACAGGACATGGTATGTTGGGTATACTTTGCGGATTAATAATACTACCAACAGTAAAATCACATTTGTCCCCTAATGTGTGATATAAGATAAATACTAAAGGTAAGGAAATATTTATGCATAATATCTAAGCAAGTGTGGTAACACTCTCAACGTATATACTTCTATTGGTTATGCAAGTAAATGCATTCTGATGGAAACTATGGAGTCACCATAACCTTGTAGCCATGCACCACTCGATAATCTGGATATGTAAGTGGGATATGAAGTTGTCTAATATTGCCTAGGTGGAGACATAGGGCCCTGGGTCCTGTTACAGATTCGCTGGACATTTATGTTAGTTATACGTCACAGAATAACAGTAGTATAAACATTTATGTCTCCTAATATATGGTACAAGAAAAAATACTGGAGGTAAAGAAATCTTTATGCATCGTATCTGAATATGTTTGGTGACCCTATCAACGAATATATATAGGCAAAGCTTCTATTTGTTATTCAAGTAAATACATTTTGTTGGGAGCTATGAAATCACAATATCCCTAGAGCTATGTTCTACTCGATATTCTGGATATGTAAGTGGGATATGAAGTTACTTAATATTGCGTGGATACATATAGCCTTGGGTCCAATTAAAGATTTTCTGGACATTTTGTGTTGGGTATACCATGCAGAGTAATAATAAAACAAACAATAGAGTCACATTTGTCTCCTAGTGTATGATACAAGAGAAATACTGAAGGTAGAAAAATATTTATGCATCAAATCTGGATATGTGCAATGTCACTATCAACAAATATAGACAGTCAAAAACTTGAGGATTCTGGCTGAAGGATAAACTAGTAGCTGACTAGGGATAGTCTACCTAGAGACATAGAACTGTAGATCCCAATAAAGGCTTACTTTGTCACATGGTGTTCAGACCCATTAGCTTTTTTTTTTTTATAGAAATGGTGGCCTATATAAGAAATGTACAATTTGCAGCATAATAGCATTACTTGCATGAAACATGTGAATTCCAAAAGTAAAAAAAGAATAATAATAACATACATGCCCCATAACTGAGTATGTTGCCCAGTACTAATAAGAAAAAATAACAATAAAATAACCCCCCCCCAAAAGAAATAATTACATAACTAAGTAAAGAACAAGGAAATAAAGCTTAGCACGTTCTACAAATATGGACAAATTGTTAGATAACAGTGTTAGTTGCTGTGTGAATCACTTTTTTTTTTTTTGTCCAGTTCTACTGTTCAAAATACTATTATGCAGAGTTTTCAGTATGTTCAGCGTCATAAAAAAATATTAGGAGTACTTGCGGTACCGGCATCCAGTATTAAAGTCCATAAAAGACTAAGAAGATGTAATTTAGAGCAAAATGGTGGGTAGCAGCTTAAGACCTAAATGAGTTATAGTTTAGCCGACACCGGTTGATAAGCGCTCCTCTTGCAAATGCAAAGAAACAGTCTCCAATTTCAAGCCCTGTTTCCCCTCTTCAGGTAAGCCAGTAGCCGATGTCATAGTAGGAAAGACAAAGCAATGATCCCTGTACTCTATCAGATTAACAATAGGGCTGTTTAACGGATCTAGATGCAAGATGAAATCTGTGCTGCTTACATTCAGCATGTCTGGCGCCCTCCATTTCGACAGAGACTGAGGCTTCACAACCGCCGCATTTAACAGATCAGGCCCTTCACTCTTACCCCAGCTGTCTCTCAAGGGTGCTTCCAGGGGTTCCAAAAGAATCCCCTTTGTGTCCTCAGAAGAAGTTTGAATAGTGAAAGCTGTATCAGCTGTTGAAAGTTCCACCATGTTAAGATCTGAATGCAGAGTTGGCACGCATGTGGATTTGGAAGCGCGCAGGTAGGTCAGTAAGTTCTGTGTAACTGTTTCTAGTGCATTGAATGCCGGTGAAAGGTGAGCTGCCAAGGCAGCAACTATATCTTGTGTAGATGCATTGATCTCCATGGTGGGCATGTTTGAGATACTGTAATATCTGTATCACGTGGCAAGCCTTGCACCTTACCCAATACCGTCTGGTATTTTACACTTCTTCGACTTCTCGGCCGCCAAGAGGTGTCCGTCTTGATCCCAAGGGGCTCCCGAACAGCTGTTCTGTTAAGGGAAACAGGATGGCTCTAAGTATGACCACGTTTCAGCTATAAAGGGCAAGATTTTACAGAGAGCAACACATGCCCGTGGCCATCTTGTAACGCCGCCCACCGGAAGTCCTAAGCAATACATTTTATAGAAAAACCTGCACTGAAATGTTAGTTTATTGATATTTATGCTATTTGTGTGGTTCTAGGGGGTACATTATTCCACAGTAAAATATATGTAGAAAATAATAAATCGAACCAACACAGTGTAAGCACCTACCACTGCAGGATCACCCTGCTGCCATTATGTACCCTATTTATGGGGGTAATTCTATGTTGTAGAACTACCATCTCCTAATTCCCACCCCAAAAACCATGTCCATAAAGTCCAATCGCTACCTATATCACCAAAACTTAGCCTCTTGATCATCAAGTATTGTCCTATTATCCCCGGTCTCACATTCAATCTAAGAAATGATGGCTCATGATTTAAATAGGGCATGTCATTTTAAAGAACTTTCCAATTTACTTTTATTACCAATTTTGCTTTGTTCTCTTGGTATTCTTAGTTGAAAGCTAAACCTAGGAGGTTCATGTGCTAATTTCTTAGACCTTGAAGGCCACCTCTAATCTGAAAGCATTTTGACAGTTTTTCACCACTAGAGGGCGTTAGTTCATGTGTTTCATATAAATAACATTGAGCTCAGGCACGTGAAGCTCCTAGGAGTCAGCACTGATTGGCTAAAAATGCAAGTCTGTCAAAAGAACTGAAATAAGGGGGCAGTTTGCAGAGGCATAGATACAAGGCAATCACAGAGGTAAAAATATATTATTATAACTGTTGATTATGCAAAACTGGGGAATGGCTAATAAAGGGATTATCTACCTTTTTAAACAACCAAAATTCTAGTTATTTTTTTAAAAGTTCTGATCAGTTGTTTTAATCACTTGAATTTCCAACAACAACTTTGCTTATTGTACCGCACAATGTATATATACGTCATAATGGGTTAAGGGGTTAATTACTTTTTACATTACATCTAACAGCGAATATTTTCAATTGTTTTAGTGTGTTTTTTTTATGGATATTATTTTGTTGGAAAAAAGATTTCCTGTAGAGGTAGTTTGTGGTCACAGTTGTACACAAACATGAACTTCATCTAGTTCATTTCACTTTTCAACAAATTTGAACAGTTTTTACTTAACATTTTTTTGTTTAAAAAAATATTTAACCTGTCTAAGTGTTTTTAAAATTAAACTAGCTAGGCTTAGGAGCAGAAAAGCACTACTAAGAGCTAGCTGCTGATTTGGTGACTGCACATATATGCCTCTTGCCATTGGCTCATCAGTAGTGTATTGCTGCTCCTACAAATGATTAGGCTGTGGTTTCAGTTAGCAGAGACAGCTATTTCATAGATTAAAATGTGTGAAAAATTAATCCTTTATGTATATTTTCAAGTCTGGTGTAATTAGTCATTGTAAACACATTAAGGGGAAACCAATTTTACAGTACCAACCCTAATAAATAATCACAAAAAGAAATGATTGGAAATATGCAGAAACCTTCACTCTGACAACAAACTCAACCCCTTGTAAATTGAGAGGAGCCAGGAAGCTTCTCCTTGCCCATGCAGTTCCTGCCTGAAGTTTCACTCAGACCCAGTCCTCTTCTCCAGTTTAATCTCTTCAGCATTAAAGGGACATAACACTCATAAGATAAATCACTGACAAAGTAGTGCAGCATAACTGTAAAAACCTAACATGAAAATATCATCTGAACAGCTCAACGTAAAAAGGAGATATTTTACCTCACAATTTCTTCAGCTCACCAAAGTAAGTGCTCTGTGAACGGTTATACTTCAACTGATGTCCAGCTGAAGTTGAAAAAAATGAATGGCCAATCAGCTTTGTTGTGTAATCATGAGATTTTAGTGAAATCTTGAGACTTCATAGCAAACGTCATTAAAAGGACATAAAACCCAAAATGTTTTTTCCATGATTCAGATAGATCACACATTTTAAAACAACTATCCAATTGACCTCTTTTATATAATTTGCATTGTTGTTTTGGTATCTTTTGTTGAAAAACATACCTAGGTAGGCTGACAAGCTAGGAGCTAGCTGGTGATTGGAGTCTGCACATATATTCTGCTTGTGATTGGCTTACTAATAGGTTCCGCTAGTTCCTAGTATTGCATTGCTGCTACTTTAATATAGGATAAAAAGAGAATGGAACAAAATTGATGATAGAAGTAAATTGGAAAGCTGTTTACCAATTATTATTATTATTATTTGTAGAGCACCAACAGAGCGCTAATATATGCTTTCTCTGAATCATGAAATCATCATGTTATGTCCCTTTAAACGGAATAGGAAAATAACATGACTGTGTCTGTACATGCCAGATGCACACTCCCTTGCAAGTCCTAGGACTAGCATCCTGATAGGCTGGTTAAAGTCTCTTTACAGCGGACTGTGAATATCTTCCGTTTTTACTTAGTGATGTTCAGGTGCTTCAATTTTTGAGTATCATGTCCCATTAGGAACGTTTTTTTCCTTACCAATTAGAAGAAAAACATTCTACTGCATTGTCAGAACGTCTCGTTATTTTTAATGTTTTTCCTATGTCCATAAAGCTGTGTACAACATTTTCTAGCAGTGAATGTTTTCACATTGATTAAACTTTTAATACAATTTCTTCTCCTGTGTTGTTTACTTGGAGCCTCTGGTAGAAAACCAAAAAGTTCAAAAAAGGGAAATATGAGCAGCTGCTCAGATAGTTGTGTGTTTTGCTTTATTCTGTTTAGCCTGCTAGATCTTCCATTCCTTTCACTATCTTTCTCTTTCATTAGCTTTACCTTGTCAGTAAACAATCTCCTCAGTACCGTTTTGCCAATAAAATATCATTCACTATTTTGCTACAGAGAGCAGTGCTGTTAAAACCTTTCGGTGCATTGGAACATTTTGTTTACTTTTATTTATTGACAGGTATGCTGGCTGGATTAAAAACAATATTTAGTACATTGTATTTCTGGAGGGAAATACTTGTAATCTGTACATTGCTGTCTCAAAATCAAATACAAAACAGTCGGTTTACGCTATACATGGTATAGGCGCATTCTAGTGTAAAAATGCAATTGACAATTTTGTTTAAACAAATTATATTCTTATACAATGCCTCCTAATTCTAATCCATTAGAAGCTCCGCTATTTGATGTAATAAAACTGCCTAGCTGGGGAAATAAAACCCCTACATTTTTATTTCATGATTCAGAAAGGTCATGCATTTATACGACTTTCCAATTTTCTTCTATTTTCTAATTTGCTTCATTCGCTTGTTATCCTCTGTTGAAAAACATACCTAGGTAGGCTCAGATGCAGCAAGGCAGTACTGGGAACTAGCTGCTGATTGGTGGTTGTACTTGTATGCCTCTTGTCATTGGCTGATCCAATATGAAGCAAATTTGATAATATAAGTAAAATGCTAAGTTTTTTTTCAAATTGTATGCTTTATCTGAGTCATGAAAGAAAAATGTATGTCCTTTTAAAGGGACACTAAACACATCTTTAACAAGTAATTTCTGTTGACTTGTTAAAGAATAACATAATCAGCAAAGGCTAAACTTTTTAAAAACAAAATAACAAACTTGTTTTCTGCATTTTTTTCAATATCCTAACAACGCCCTTATTTAGAAGAGCCAATCAGACCTTATAACTTGAGTAGACAATGCTAGCCACGGTCGTTATGTTAACAAAAGCTGCACTGTTTTGTATTTTATCATCTGCTGAGACCAATTAGGAACAGATGTGTAGCCAGGTTAGCCTTTAGATGTGTGCATTTTCTGTTGTTGGATTCAGAAATCTCGCAATTGTCAGAGCTAAATTACATACAAAGGGGGGGGGGAATAAATAATTCATGTGTATTGTAAATATTCTATAACCCAAGAATGCAGCAAATCAAATTTGCAAAATCTAGTTTATAGATTATTCACAAGCCCAAAATTCTGCAAAAAAAAATGTAAGTGCTAATAAAGAGCCAAATAACAAGTGGAACGGTATTCATCGCTCCTGCTGGCTTGCTAACTCCATTAGAAGTAAGCTTTTTGCACACATTGGTAAGCGCTCGTATAACAAGTTGAAAGTAAAATGTTTTTTCTTGTGTCCTAACCTGAAGCTCGCAAAAAGCTGAAGTTAACGTATTCACCCATAAAAGACAACGGAGCAAGAAAAGTGCAAAAAACTAACACCCTACTCGCACGCAAACCCGTTCAAATATTCTCCAGTGCGTTAACCCTGGCATGACAATATGAATCGTTTACATTCCAATGTTTTTCACATAGCAGAATATGTTGTATTTATTCATAAATGCATATTTCTTATATATATATATAATTATTTATAGGTATAAATATATATAGGAATATCTATTTAAAAATACATAGAACATATGTTATGTTAAAAACACACTATACACTTTATTAAAAATTAATATTGCAAATTATGCTTTTAAATGTTTTCATCTACTTGACTGCAGGGCTACAATGCACTTGGGATGGTGAGTGCTTCAACAAGATTTATGGTTTGCAATAGAGACTGCCGCTTGTAGTTCTCGGTAAGAAGTGTGCATATCCCTTTACTGCAACCTATATAGGATTATTTACTCTACAACACAATTCTCTTTTACATCATAAAAATCCTCTGTAATACTAGTTCTCCATTTTCTTTTAATTTACTACTCGCACACAGTGTTTAAAGTTTTTTTCTGTTAAACTCCAACAAAAAGGTTGAAGCTAATTTGTGACTCTCTTATGAGAAATCACAGCACTATAATTCCCAACAAGTCACCAGAAAAAGGGACTATCTTTTTTCCTGCTGTTACAGTTATAGATGCTGATGGCAGGACCCCAAGATAATTGTCTACTTTCAAGCCTTTATAAAGATAATCTGTATGTAGTAACTGGAATAGGTAGCAGATAATGAAGATCATTTTCTTTACCAACCTCCACCCTTAATATATAAAACTAAAGCCACCTTTTTAGCACTTACCTTGGTCTACTTCATTTTTTATTGTATTTTTATTGTATTTTTGACATTAATAGGACATTGTTTTTTATTTTTTTTAAAGTAGTAATTAATTAGAGCTTTTTAACACTTCAGTCACTTGTAAACTTGTAATTAAGCACACAGTTAAATTCCTGCTAGGAGCAGGATGCAGCAGGTGAGCCAATTAAAGGGACATTAAACACTAAATAAATCATTGCTTGAACTTTGTATTTAGAGCAAAGATTAGCCTGAGAATAATTTGTACATGTATTTTTAAAATTGATATTAGTTGCTTAAATATTAAAAAATGAAGGCTAATGTTAATAAAGCAGTAACTTAGGTTAGGAATGGGTATAAATGGCTTACTAGAGCGTTCAGCCAATGACTGTGTGGAATACAGCTGTGTCTGCACTTCCATGTTTAACATGAATTGAAAAGCCCACAATATTCAGAATTAAATTACAGGAAAAGAGAACAAAATAAATAAAGTATATTGCAAAGTTGTTTTACTACATGTAAGTAAACCATTTATATTAATATCTTGAGGTGTTTAATGTCCCTTTAAGGAGTGGGATATGTGGTGCAGTCAACAAAGGATTCTAGTGTTAAATGCAATGCTGTAACAAATCCTATTATTTCATGTTCCCATTAGTCATAATGCTGGTTTCTGCAGTCTGCTGTGCATAGAATGTTTATGTACAGGTCTGGGAAGGTAACAGAGTCAAATCAGGTTTCTTTACTAAGTACATCAATAGGTTTCATATAGTTTATGTCAAGGAAATAACATAATAATCTAAAGTAGGTATTGTGCTAGAGAGATAGGTCAAGGCCATACTTTCTTGCTACTTGTTATTGATACCTGTGCTAATATGTAAGAGCATTTTTTTATTGTTGTTTGCATATAGTTAGGATTTTAACCCCTGCAAAGGTGTTAAGCACATAGTTAAAGTTAGCCCTGGAACAGCAGTGTACTACTAGGATCTAGATCACTGGTTTTTCAAACCTGTCCTCTGGCCTCCCTCACAGGCCAGATTTTGAGGATTAACTTGAGTGAGAGATGGTAAAATAGCGATGGTTACTAATCAGCTGATTGTTTCACCTCTGCTCCATTTCAGTTATCCTCACAATCTTGCCTGTTAGGGAGGCCAGAGGACATGTTAGAAAACCAGTGGTCTAGCCGAACATTTCTGGTGACCCAATGTCAAGAGGTGGTTGAGGTGGTTATGACATTGGGTCTGGTGACCCAATATCATAACCACCAATCAGCATCTAGCTCCCAGTAGTGCATTGCTGCTCCTATGCCTACCTAGGTATTTTTTTTTATTTTTTTTTAAACAAAGGGTGCCAAGAGATTAAAATATATTTGCTAATAGAAGTCAATTTAAAGAGACATGAAACTCAATTTTTTTTCTTCCATAAATTTAGAGAGAGCATGCAATTTTAAACACACTTTCCAGTTTACTTATATTATCTAATTTGCTTAATTTTCTTGATATCCTTAATGAAAATCATATCTAAATAGGCTCATTAGCTGCTGATTGGTGGTTGCACATAGATGACGTGTGATTGGCTCACCTATTTGCATTGCTAGTTCTTCAACAAAGGATACCTAAGAAATTAAGCAAATTAGATGATAGAAGCTGGAATTTTGTTAAATATTATATTCTTTATCTGAATCATGAAAGAAAAATGTTGTGTTTCATGTTTCTTTAAAATTCTCTTAAAATGTAATTTTGACTTTCATGTCCCTTTTAAACGTTGATACTCCATATCTGATACTCTCCGATTCAGATATTTTATATTATTTTGATAATGTAAAATAAATAAACAAATAAATAATGGATTCAAATATTGGAATAATAAAATGAATGGTCCACCTTGATGTTTAAATAATTCTACAGAATAAATGTAACATATGAATATTTTCAAATAATTTAAAAACACTTATTTGATATTTTTGTATGTGTCAGTTATTGTTAATGCTCCCTAAGTACTTAGGGAATATAGCTATTAAAAGTATTGAGGAGCCATTTCTAGTTCGTTCCAATCATTAACTTTTGCCATCTTTAACACATTATGCACTACGGAACCCCTCCCCTTTCTGTTTCTCTTGTAGCTTGACACTCAGAATAATTTGATGTAGATGAACATAAGTGTTACCATGGATACAGGCTCTTCTCCCTGTCTGTTGTCTGTGAATTTCAGAGAGGTCCTTTCTATGAGGTCCCCATGCTTATTAACCTTTTTAGGACTGAAAATACATATAATGTAATGCCTTGCATCCTCAATGTCAAACTTTACTTTTCCCTCAAAAACCTCAAACTGCACAATGTTTACTAGAATCTGCAGAATGTCAGTACTGAACATCAGGCAATATCACAAATATCTGAATGTTATTAAGAATTTTTTTTTTTAAAATAAATGCACCCTCTTTATAAATAGCAAGATTCTAGTACCTAATGGTAACAATATGTTTATTTTAAAAGGATATTGAACCAATATTTTTTTGTTTCATGATTCTGACAGAGCAGGCAATTTTAAGCAATTTTCTAATTTACTCCTATTATCAATTTTTCTTCATTCTCTTTGTATCTTTATATGAAAAAGCAGGAAAGTAAGCTAACGAGCCAGCCCATCTTTGGTTCAGCACCTGGGCAGCGCTTGCTGATTGGTGGCTATATGTAGCCACCAATCAGCAAGCTCTACCCAGGGTGCTGAACCACAAATGGCACCGGCTCCTATACTTACATTCCTGCTTTTCAGGAATTCACCCCAGCAAGTAAAATGCACTTTGGGGAACACATTAAAGGGGAGAAAAAAAGCACAGTACACTGTCCCTTTAAGGATCTCACCCCTCATACTGGGTACAGGAGACAATGAAATTTGAGGGATTTCCTGGTAAAACAGATCCTGTCTATAAAAATCAAAATCAGTTGAAAAACACTTTTGTGAAGAGAGGTTTGTACAAATGGTCCAGTTGTGTCACAAGTAACAGCTTTATCCAAACAAAGATACAGTTTACGTTGTATATTTGAATATTTTATCTGGTGGCAAATATCCAGTAAGCAAGTCAAGTGGCTCATTACTTGAATGTATGGCTAATCAGTTAGATAGGCTTTGGCCACTAAAACCACAGATCAGCGGGTGGCTTACCGCTTTCTACAAGAGCTACGTTCTATTTCTTCTCTAAAAACTATCAGTATTTACCATTTCCCCAATCTAAGGATATAGAGAAAAAAAGTATCTTTCAGAGAAAGATGCAATCTGGATTTACAAAATTGGACACTGGTTATCCTAAAATGAATAATAATATACCAGACTTTAAATGTTTTATGTAATGAACGTGCTAGCATCTTATTTGGTTTAGTTGCTAGGATACACTTATAGGCAGTATTGATCTCACTAGATTTGTTCCTTTATTTGTAACCTGCCTGGTACACATGACATATGTCATTATTACAACACCATACAGCTTTTCTTCTGATCTCCCTTTCTTGGGGAATCTTCAATCCAATTTGGGAAACTGAACCAGAGGATACACTCACAGTACGGCATGCTGATTTACTCGCTTTTTATACCCTTAAATATTCTCAATATGGAGAATGTTAGGCACTGGCAAACATTATAGTGTTTAACGGTTAACCCCAAATATATCATCCATCTTGTATATAGTTGTGCATTTATTTATGATGATTTAAAATATAGGGCTTATAGCTATCAGACTAGCATTGTTTTTGTCTACCATCAATATGGGCGTACACCATAACGGCATATACTTTGCCTTTTTCTTTGATATTCAGGTGTTGATAGTATTTTCCTCTAGTGATATATTCACAATAACATATATACAGTTATTTTGTTAGCCTACACAAACTATTTATCTGTATTGATCCCATTCTTTATTTGCCATATATATGAATATGAATTGAAACCTTATGATGATTTTTTTCTTTATCTGTGTATGCATTGAAATATGAGAAAAAAATATTTTGAGAAACATTGCAATTTACTTTACCCTGATAATGTGCTAATGTTTAACTTTGAAGGAGCACATGTAAATATGTATTTGTGTGTGTATTTTATTTATTTATATATATATATATATATATATATATATATATATATATATATATCTATACATGTATATGATATTTTTTGACTGAATGGGTGCAATCTTGTAGTTAGTCTTTCTAGAAAAGGGGGACCAACTCTATAGTTTTAGAATAGGATGGTGAAGAAGGTCATATATAGTTTTTCACATATTGGGTGCATGTATGTATCTCATTTATTTATATATATATATATATATATATATATATATATATATATATATATATATATATATATATATATATATTTATTTTTTTAAAACATTTTAAGGTCAGGCACTAATGTTGGACAAGAAGGTCTGGCTCGCAATAGGTATTCTAATTTATCCCAAAGGTGTTCAGTGGGGTTAAGGTCAAAGCTCTGTGGAAGCCACTTAAGTTTGTTCACATCAAACTCATCAAACTATGACTTCATGGACCACACTTGTACCGGGGCACTCTTCTAGGAAGGCTTTCTACAAGACTTTATGGTGCGTCTGTGGGAATTTGTGCCTATTCAGCCAAAACAAGCACTTGGGAGGTTAGGCACTGATGTTGGACAAGAAGGTTCCAGTTCACCCTAGTTCAATGAGGTTAAAGGCATGCCACTCAAGTTCCTCTACACCAAACTTGTCAAACCAGGTCTTTATGAACCTTGCTTTGTGCACAGTCATGCTGTAATAGGAAAAGGCTTTCCTCCAGTTGTTTCCACAACATTGGAACCATCCAATTGTCAAAAATGTCTTTGCATTCTGTAGCATTGAGATGACTCTTCCCTGGAACGACGAGGCTTAGCTCAAACCCTGAAAAACAGCCCCAGGTCATTATCCCTCCTCCACCATCATTTAATAGTAGGTACTATGCATTCAATTAGATATTGTGTTTCTGGCATCTTCCATCACACTGTCAGATAAAGAAGCAAGATCTATTCCAGAGAACACTTTTCCATTGCTCCAAAGCCCAGTGGCAGCATGCTTTACACCCCTCCAGTGGACACTTTGCGTTGCATATGCTGATGTAAGGCTTGTGTACAACTGCTTGACCATGGAAACCTATTTCAGGAAGCTTCTGATGCACAGTTTTTGTGCTGATTATGCATCCAGAGGAAGTTTGGAACTTTTATGGACAAATAATAAATGTAACAGTAAGAAAACCTTGTATAATAAGTAAAGACTATTGCTTCCAGTCTCTCATTGACCACAGAAGACAAACAATGTTTCATGGCGCCGCTGGTATCAGTGAGGCACGTCTGTTGGCTCTGCATGGGACCAGTATGCCTCAAGCTACAATAGATATAACTGGGGAGACAAAGTGCCAATATACAAGTGATTTATTCCACTAAGGGTTAAAAACTGGATAAAATAAAATTGTAGTTCCAACAGATAAGCGTTTTTTATGTGCTACGCACTTCTGTGAGTTTGTGTGGTCTACTATTTTGTGACTGTTCTGTTATAGTTACTAGACGCTTCCACTTTACTAGGACTTAGTTGACTGGGGTAGATCTAGTAGAGCAGAAATTTCGCAAACTGACTTGGGGCAAAGGTGGCATCCTATGACATTGCCTCATTTAAAGTCACTAAACTCTTCAATACTTTTCGCTGTATTGTGCATATATAATATTTTACATTAAAATTAAACATTTCTTTTTTTTCCCCTTTATTGTGTGTTAGCACCTTGTAAGGAGTTAGGAATGTCTTTACGTATTTGCTATAGACCTGACAACATCTGTAGGGTCAAATTCCACAACTATCAATTTCACTAAAAAGAAGTCAGGATTTAGCTGCGTACTGAGGGATTAGACCTTTTCATCTCTGGGCTGGTTAATCTAATTCAGCACATGTTTTTGTACATAAGGGGATTGAACAGAAGCAGTCTGACCTTTTGACCAGGGATTGTCAACAAAAAATGTAGATTAAAACTGATTTATTTCACTTTGCATATTTCAAATTAATTACTCAGTCATATATCTATACAAATGTACATATTTTTCTTCTACTCATATGACATTACATGTACCTCTCTCTGGGTATGCAGCCCCATGGTCAACTGAAACTTTCCAGAACTCTTATGCATACCGATACTTGATAGATAGATAGATAGATAGATAGATAGATAGATAGATAGATAGACAGACAGACATGGGATGGAGAGCTTACAGAGATAGACAGACTGAGACAGATAAATAAATAACCTGACAGATATAGATAGCTAGATAGGCTGACTGATATATAGATATAGAAAGATAGATATAGAGAAATAGATATAGATAAATAGATATAGAGAGAAAGATATACATAGACAGCTATAGAAAGACAGAGATAGATAGATAGATAGATAGATAGATTTTAGATAGATATAGATAATAGACAGATTGACAGATAGACAAATCCTTTCCACTTTGAGGGTTTAGGTTTATTTCTGCCAGCTTTGACTGTAGCTCTTGTCCTAAAATTGATATGTTTTATATATATATATATATATATATATATATATATATATATATATATATATATATATATATATATATATATATATATATATATATATATATATTGTACAGATGAAGAAGGAAAACTAACTTCCAGCTGTTGCAAGGGTCTGGCCACCCCTGCCTTTTGTACGGGCTTTCTGCAAATGCATTGGCTCTTATGTACAGACAAGGGATTCTGCTTACTGCTAGCTTGAAGTACCAACAAAAACAAGTCATCTAACTTAGTGACCATTATTGTGGGCTATATTGTGGCAATCTGTCTCCTCTTCAAAGTAAGCTTCATTTCATAAGCTAATTTGTCCAAGAACACTTATACTCCATTAAACAGGGTTTTAGTCAGCTTGGATGTAAAAATCGGTCAAGGGGGTTTCTTTTAAACAAAAAACATACAAGTGGTAAGAAAGCCAGTAAGCGTTTAACCCCTTAAATGTAATTTAAAGAAAACTAATGAATACTGACAACATCCATCAATATTTTTTCCATTTTCTTTAAATTTCATTGGTGCATTCATTCAGATTTAAATTTTGTTAAAACAAAACTTATATCCGTCTTTTGTTACAAATGCACATCTTTAATATGTAGACAATGGAAGGAGTCCCATAGCCTCTCAAAGTCAATAGTTTACAACATTTAAAAACATTTCCAGGGACTCTTGGCAGCCAAGCAGTTTACAGAAATATTGACCACACCCACAGACTATTTCCATAGAGTCACACATTTTTCTCTACCCCAAAATACTTAAAGTAAATTGCACACAATAGGCACAAACCATTAAATATTGTATTATTATAGCTATGCTATAGATTCCCATTGCACAATATTTAAGCAAATATATACATAAGACATCCTTGTCAAGCCAACACCTTAGGTAAGATTTCCATAATTCCGGACAGATGTCCAGTACAACCATAGAATGGGACAGGAGGCCAAAAACAGGACTGTCCCAGGAAAGTTGATTAAGTTGGCAAGCATACAAGGGGTATTAGGCTTTATAGACACTGGTCAAGAGCAAATGTTATAACTTTGAGAAATAAAACATTTGTTCATAAGTAAGTATTTATGTTGTTATCATATTATATTGTTAGACATGTCTATACAAAACAGTTTTTATTATTAGTATTTATTTACTGACTTTTTTTTTTTACTAATTTTAGCAGTTTGTATCATGGTGTAACACAAACATAAAACAAATAAGCAGACTGTCATCTGAGAAATCTGCCAACTATGTGGTAGAATTAGAATGATTGCCAACAGAATGAATATTCAGTTAAATGGGCATTAAATGTGATATAAAAGATATGTCAAACACAATGAGTGTATATTCACAAAAAATAATATAATGCAAATGAAAAAAAGTGAAAATAAACTGTGCACATAAAGTCCTTCTTTAAATAAAGATAAAGAACCCTTTAAATGCCTCTAATATAAGTAGGAAACTTCCAAAGATTCTTAAGTAAGTGGATTCTTTGAAAAAAGCCATTAAGGTAAAACGTACATCGGATATGTCACCAGGAAGGGACATATCATGACCACTGCAACATTCTTAGAAACTCACAGCTTTACACTCGGTTCCTGTGAGGTATTGAGCTTTTGAACCCTGAATCTATTGTGGTTTTATGTGGCTTTTGGTGTCAATATTTGTGCCCTGAGTATCAAATGGTTGCAACTTGCTTGTAGTTAAAGGGATACTAAACCCAAATTTTTTTTCTTTCATGATTTAGATAGAGCATGCAATTTTGTAATTTACTCCTATCATCAATTTTTCTTCATTCTCTTGCAATCTTTATTTGAAAAGCAGTAATGTAAAGCTTAGGAGCCGGCCCATTTTTGGTTCAGAACCTGTGTTGCACTTGCTAATTGGTGGCTAAATGTAGCCAGCTCTTAGGGCTTTACAGTCCTTCTTTTCAAATAAAGATACCAAGAGAATGAAGAATAATTTATAATAGGAGTAAATTACAAAGTTGCTTAGAATTGCATATATGTGTGTATGTATATGTATGTATATATATATATATATATATATATATATATATATATATATATATATATATATATATATATATATATATATATATATATATAATATATTTATTTATTGTTTCTTCTTTTTTAAAACATTTTATCTTGACTGAAAATGAGCCCTGCTCCTGTCCAGGAATCCAATACAGGCATAAAACAGTAGGGGTGGGGGGCTGCACCTTTCAGAAATGCTGTGCCTTGCTGATATCAAATACATTGTAGATGCAGTTAACCCAGCAGCTAGCTAGCAGAGAGGACTGAAGTTTTTGCCTTTTTGGCAGCCGTGGGGTTAACTGCATCTGCTATGTATTTGAGTCATTTCTCAGAGAGCAGGAGATTGTGTGGGAGGTTCCATAATGATTGCATACCCTAAGTTTCAGACTGCAGACGTCCCTAGGGGGAAATATAAGTAAGTGGCTTTCCCTCCTCTTCACATCTCCTGCTTGGGCCCTGCTTTTAGACTTCTATGGATTGATCGGCTGCTACTGAGATCACAAACAGAAAGTGAAAGTAAAACAGCCATTTTACAAATGTGTGCTAAAAGCAACCACTAGATGGAGCTGGTTTGCAAGAAATCCCATAGAAATTAATGCAGTACAGCCACATCTGAGGATTTTTTTTTATAGCAAAAAATTGCATACTCTCGCGGTTTTTAAATTGCAGTGATTAATCGCGGTTTTAAATCGCATATGCGATTAATCATGCAGCCCTAGTTTTGACACACCTTTGATTACAATTTGTTAGAAATAACGATGACGTATAGGTTCTACAGAATGATTGGCTACCTGTGTCAATAAAAGAACGGATGTGCGGGGCGGCCGGCGCCTTTGAAATAGCAGTGGTGAAACATACGTCAGGCATTTGTGCTGCTTCCTAAAGTGTATTCATGGTTAAATAAGAGCCTCTAATAGAAGTTGATGTAACTTTTAGTTACATAATACCGGACATTATATTTTATTGATACTAGGTTTGGTTATACTATCCTCTACAGTAGACAGTGTACGGTAAAACCCAGTAATTACTAATTACCACCCAGGAGCATTGCAACAGTACAGTTAAAGCCCTTGTGGCTAAACATAAATATAATAGGGATTCTTTCTATGTCACAGTGCACTGTGGAATTAGGTTAATTACCCAGGTCTGTGCAAGCTAAATTATTGCTCTAATCCCGTATACTTATTGATATAATTTATGTCCTTACACTTTGGGAGCATTACATATGTTAAATGGTTTTAAGTGTTTGTTCACCTTTTTTTAATGTATTAATAAAAGTTATATTTTACCTGGAGCCATCCACATTCCGTCCCCTTAATGATTGCATACCACTACCCCAATAGGGCTTAGTGTGTCCAATATTGTTTATTTTTTCTCTTATCTTTTTTCTCTTTTCTTTTTGTATCATTTTTTTGACACTAGGCACTGCCCCCCAAAGGTATTTAGCTTCACCTTAGGAGGGATTAGGTAGTAGGTATATCACCACTCCTTGTCCTGATATCTTCAGGATTTACCCTTGTTTTCACTGTGTAGTATGTAGCCCGGTCAGGCGAATTGTCACATACTGAAGTTTAGAATATGATCTCCGGTCTCTGTGGAGATATTGGAACTCAATTTGCAGAAGTAACTTGTAGAAAGGTAGAAAAAAACAAATGTATATTGCAGTGTGGTTATATTTTCATTAATTAAACTTTAACTACAATGCACTACATGTACCATTGCTTAGTGGAATTCTAGTACAGAGGATTTTACTGGAAACACAGGGCTATGGACAGAGGAGATTCATGGGAAAATAATACTCTCTATGTGCTCTCTAGAAGAGTTAACTATTTAAGGGACAGTAAACACCTTGTAATTACAATATTTTCTGTAGTTTTCCAATAGTTTAACATATTAGGTGTTGGAAGATAAAAAAATTTAACACCTATTTCTTTGTATAGAAACTTCAAATGAGCAATGAATATGTAGAGTAAAAGGCATTGGTCATGCCTGCTCTTTTACATAATCACACAGATATATATATATATATATATATATATGTATATATATATATATATATATATATACACACACACACACACACACACACACACACACACACACACACACACATATATACATATTTGTTCCAGATTTTTCAAATCTAAGCCATCAATTGTATTGGATGAATCACAACTGCACACTCTGTGTATAAATAGAGGAGTAGTGTGTGGTAGCAGCCAAAAGCTTCTCTATGACACCAATATTAGAACCTGTGAAAGTGCTGCCAAATTTGAACTTGGCTTTTGCAAATATCTCCACAGTACAGACACAAACATTACACAATCCAGGAAAATGGGGGCCAAATAAAAATATTGGAAGTGTGCATTACATACACAGGTGTGCTCATCCTACTCAATCTCCTTATCTGTGGGTTGCTAAGCACATTTTATTCTATCCTACGGTCTCCAGCAAATACAGTTTTAGTAACAGAGTTTTAATTCATAAATGGCAGAGTTGTTCAGTTTCATCATTTTAAATTTTAACCAAAGTTTTAAGCTCATTGAAGCTCTCTGTGGCAATCTGGTTTTGTTCATTTTTTTTTCTATTTGTGCTGAAATAACTGTAATAGATAATTTTGTAATGAACAAAATAAATATGGAGTTGCCCCCCCCTTTGTGGCTAGAACAATTGCCACTCTTCTTGGAAGGCTTTCTACAAGATTTTGGATTGTGTCTGTGGGATTTTTTGTCTATTCAACCAAAATAGCATTTGTGAGGTCAGTCACTGATGCTGGACAAAAAGGTCTGGACTGCAATCAGAGTTCCAGTCCCCCGGTCAGGGCTCTTCACAGGCCACTCAAGTGCCTTCACACACATGACCCATCAAACCAAGTCTTCATGAACCTCCCTTTGTGCACAGGGGCACAGTCATACAGGAACAGGAAAGGGCCTTCCTCAAACCATTACCACAAAGTTAGAAGCACCCATTTGTCTAAAATTCCTTTGTATTCTGTTATGATGACCCTTCGCTGGAACTAAGGGGCCTAGCCCAAACCCTGAAAAACAGCCCCAGACCATTATCCCTCCTCCACCAAGCTTTACAGTAGTCACTATTTATTCTGGTAGGTAGCATTCCTCTGACACCCAGATTCTTCCATTAGAATGCCAGATAGTGAAGCTTGATTCATCACTCCAGACAGCACAATCCCACTGCTCTAGATTCCAATAGCATTCTGATTTACACCACTCCAGCATACGCCTGGCGTTGAGCATGTAGATGTGAGGCTTGCATACAGCTGCTCAGCAATGGAAACCCATTTAATGAAGCTCCCAATGCACAGTTCTCGTGCTGATGTTGCTACCAGAGGCAGTTTGGAACTCTGTAGTGAGCGTCGTAACAGATGATGATGTGCACTATGCACTTCAGCACTGGGCAGCCCTGCTCTGTGAGCTTGCATGGTCTAAGACTTTGTGGCTGGCCTGTTGATGTTCCTAATGGCTTCCATTTCCCAATATTGGCTTTCACAGCTGACCAGGGGAAATCTAGTAGGGCAGACACAAACTGACTTGTGGCAAAGGTCATCCTATGACAGTGTCATGTTTAAAGTCACAGAGCTCTTCAGTACAACCCTTTTTTACTGCCAATGCTTGTTTATTGAGATTTCATGGCTATGTGCTGGATATGAGTTAGCAAGGGGTTGTGGCTGAAACACCTGAACTGAATAATTATTAGCGGTCTCCACATACTTCTTCAACATTAATACATCATACTATATTAGTTCCATCTTTTTATATTTTTCTTTATCATTAGGGTCACTCATTAGTTCCTATTGTTATCAATTTGCTTATACCTTACATCTAGGTGTACTATTTATTTAGCTTAAATTTTAAAAGATTGTTATTTTCACTATCTGCTTTTTTCATTTAATTATATGCATTAGGTTTCCTTGATCTATAGATTTTTGTAGCTGTTGGATTTTAAAATCAATATTTCTATAATTGTGAATTTTTATATTTATATATATACATACATATATATAAATATATATACACAGTATATATATATATATATATATATATATATATATATATATATATATATATATATATGTAGCAAAGAATGGGTTTGTGATAACAGCGCAAGTTAGGTGTAAATCTCGAAAAAATCCCTATTAGAGAAAGAAGGCTAGTGTTACACTATGCTGCCCCAAATTACCTATTAGGACTGTGGGATCCCCAAACCCCACAATCCCAATATAGAAAAAATATTGAGCCAAGGAAAAGTAAAATATGAAGGGCGCTCAGTGTGAAGAAGAGTGTAGGCGAACAGAAATTGGGTGGTATAAACTCAGCCGAGGATATTGTCAATAATCACAATAAGAACAAAAGATAGTGGGTACAATGTATCAAGTTGTATAAAAAATGTTCCCACAGATGGTATTACCAGATGATTGATGGTAAGAGGGGTCTAATTATAGTCGCTGCAAATTATTACAATATACAATATTGGACTACAATTCATATATGGAGCACACAATAATAAACCATAAACAATAAACAGTCGAAAATAGAGTATTGTGCAAAGACCCCAAGTGATCAAAATACAAATGCAATTAGCAAAGTACAAATATTAGACAAACAAATTGTGGTGAAAAAACAGTCCTTAGACGATACTAGGTGGAAGTAGTGAGAGTCCTAAAGCTGTGTGGCACACTGTCCCCTCAGGGGATTCTACTTACTCTCCTTAACCTCAATCAGTATGAGGTAAGTGTCGCACAGGGTAAGTAGAATGAGCTCCCTCGTGGTATCAGGTGTCCACCAGCTTGTAAATGTCTCCCGGCACCTCCGCTCACATATGTAAATGAGAAGAGAGAGAACAATAATAGTGCAACCCTGTTAAATAAACAGTACTGTGCACAATAAGACTTTAAGAATGTTACTCACACAATACAACCTCAGATGTATATGAGGTATTTTATTAGCATCAATGAATTAAAATCTAGATACAGTATATCCGCTATTGCATTACAGCTCCAGCGGTATTCGTGTACATAGCAATCACTATTACAAACTTTTTTAAAAGCGAGTTCTTTTCAAAATATCTACAGTCCAAACCGTAATCTGGCATTGGCTGTGTAGTGAAGCAAGAAGTCCTAACGCGTTTCGAAGGTCTGGGACATAAACGACCTTCTTCTTCAGAGGAATTTACCGACTGTGTGGTTATCCGTCGGATTTGTAGTGGAGCTGCGACACGCCCCAGTCTGTTTCAATTGGTTCTCAATGTATCACATGTCATCCGGTTACGGGTTCAATATGAAACTCGTCCTCCATAATTGTTACTGGCTAAGATGGAAAGTCTTGTATGTATAGTCCAAATATTATGGAGGCTTTTATGGAGAATGAACAGTAGCTATTAAGAAGCCGCCATATAGTTCTTATCCATGCTCATGACTAATTTAAAATACATAGTTAAAAAACTCTATTTGTTAATAAATAAATACAAAACACACATAATAGAAAATTACATTTTAAAATTGCATTTCAAAAGCGGTAGACACTATTCTTCTGTTCTTATATATTAACAAAAGCTAAAAAAATATTTTTTTGATAGAGAAAAGTTATACTATTTGCTCAAAAATCGTGTTCAAAGTAATATTGTTCCAGGGCTATGGACGGGATGTGGCGCTATTTATCTTCCTGCCTAGATCGCATTAGTTGCTGATAAAAGCTATCCTAAATCTGCAAACAAGAATATGAGTATTATAGTGTTTCAACTAATAGTGTATCCCTTTCTATTAAGAACTGGCTCTTTATATTTTAAAAACATATATACCCTATAAAATAGTTAATTAAAACCACTCATTTAGACCTAATAAATTTCTAAAAATATACTTTAAGAATACATGATTTTATAATAGAGGATACCATGACTAAAATTACGATTAAAATTAATGAGAGTAGAGCTGGACCTTCAATGGCCAACAAGAAAGGAGGGGAGAATGTTTCCCAAATACCAGGATGCCAGGGTTATGGTCTCATGATTTGACATTGTACAATCTTAAAGGAATAAATAGTTTGGAGAATACAAATGTTGATGGTGTATATCCACTGTTGATTTTCTCTCTTTTGGGACTTTTGCTGTATGAATACATATTTATTTATATTTAGTACACTCATTGTTTGTGTATGTGTCTATCCCTTTATCATGTTAGGAAAGCTGCCAGGTCTATATCCTTATTGAGACCTTTCGGGTTCAGTGAACCTAGAGTATAGATCCAGTATGTCTCCCTTTTTCTGAGTTTTAATTCCCTGTCCCCCCCTCTTTTGTCATTTTGTACACACTCAATTATTGTCCCTTTTAGGCAGGTAGGGATTTGGTCATGTTTTTCTCTGTAGTGGGCTGATAAATTGTGTTTCTTCTCTCCAGATTCAATGTTATTAATATGTTCTAATAACCTCTTTTTAAAAGGTCTTGTGGTTCTCCCTACATACTGTAGGCCACACCCACATTGTAATAAATAAACGACATATTCCGTCCGACAGTTACAAAGGCTCTCAATTTTGTAATGTTTATTAGTCACTGTAGATATAAACTCCTTAGTTGGTTTATTTGATGAAAAGTGGTGAGAGCAGGCTATGCAGTTCATCCTGTTGCATTTAAAAAAGCCAATTGTCTCTTTATTTAGCCAATTAGTTTTAGTATTGCCTCTAGACTTTAGTTGGCTTGGGGCCAAGATACTTTTCAGATTTTGATTCCTTCTATATATTATTCTTGGTTCTTTCTAAGTAATTGGATTGAGAAGGGTGTCTTTTTTCAGGACATGCCAATGTTTTTTAATTATATTTTTTATTTCCAATGCACCTTCATTATATGTGGTTACAAAATTCACCTGTCCAGAATTCTCACTTACTTTCCTCTGTTTTTGATTGTTATGTTGTCCTGTATTGAGTAATTGTTTTCTATCCATGGTCTTCACTTTGTTTATTGTTTCTGATAGATTGTACGAATTATATCCCCTCGCTTTGAATCTTCTACTGAGATTCTTTGCCTCTTTGTCATAATCCTGTGTTTTTGAGCAGTTTCTTTTCAGCCTCTGGAATTGTCCCATTGGGATATTCTGGATCCATTTCCTTTCATGACCACTTTTTGCATGGAGATATCCATTGCTGTCTGTGTCTTTTTTAAAAAGTTTAGAATGGATCTCATTATTCTCCTGAAATAAAATAACATCCAGGAAGTCAATCTCATGTGAACTCGTCTTGCTAGTGAAGGATAAGTTGAAATTATTTGTATTTAGTTTGTTCACAAACTCTTCCAGGAGAGTGGAACTACCATCCCAAATTAGTTTGATATCATCTATATATCTGCCCCAAGCTACGATATTGGGCAAATAGGCATTATTTTGCCAGATGACTTCCTCTTCCCAGAGGCCCATATAGAGATTCGCGTAGCTTGGGGCAAATTTTGTCCCCATTGCTGTTCCGGTGACTTGTAAATAATACTCCCCTTCAAAGAAGAAGAAATTCTTTTCCAGAGTGAATCTGATGGCTTCTAGCAAGAAGGCCTGTTGGTGTATATGTAAGCTATTGTCTTTTTCTAGCCAAAAGCCAATGGATTGAATCCCTTTGTCATGTGGGATGTTAGTGTAGAGCGCACTAACGTCCACAGTGGCCCACAAATATCCTTCTTTCCATTCAAGGTTGCTGAGTTTTTCCAGGGTATCTGGGGTATCCCTTAGAAAAGATTTCAAGATTTTCCTTAGGATACACTGGGGGTCCATATAACAATTATGATTCCAATTTCCAAAGGGAAAGAATCAATAGCTACAGACAAAATTCGGAAAGACAAACGGGGCCTTGGAGAGAAAATGTCTGCCAAGAACCCCAGGAAATAGGGAGTGCTATGGGTAATAGATCAGTTCATTTTTTAGAGAACAACCCAAGAAAACCGGAAAAAAAGAAAAATACACTCCCCCCACCAACAGTGGAGATTCTCCAATGGAGAACAAGGGGACAACAAAAACGGGGAAATGGGGAACTAGAGGATGCAGAGGAGGAAGAAAATCTAGGGGCAAAGAGAAAAAGATCGACACATCTTCTACAAACCAAGATGTAAAAATGAAAATTTTTAATCTTTCGAACAGAGTGTTGTTACCCCATGAACAAAACTTACTTGAAAAGGGCCTCTCTTTTGCACCCACTAGGGGACCAAACCCCTTCCAATTATTTGTGGATTTTAATAAATTCACACGGAATCTGACATTGAAAAGATTCTTTGAGAAACAGAAACTAGAACAAATTGAAAATCCCACAAATGTGGAAGAAGAAACACTTCTAACATTGGAATCCCTAGAAATGGAGAGTTTACAAATAGATAATGTAGATGTAACTACAAAGAAAACCTATACTAGCCTTAAACCTAACTCTACATTTTTCCCTGTGAATGCCAAAGGTAACTGTATTCCTGTATTCACTAAACTGGTCCAGGAAGATTTAGATAATCTGTGTGAAAAATACAAAATTAGAAAAGACAATTTGACCAAAAGAGAAAGAGACTTTATTAAAACCCTTGAAAATGACGACAATATCATAATCAGAGAAGCGGATAAGGGGGGCGGAATTGTGCTCCAAAATAGAACAGAGTACCTCAGGGAAGCAAGGAGACTTTTGGAAGACACGAATACGTATCGAAAACTAAAATCTAATCCAATAGATACATTTGTCTTAAATTATAAACATCTCTTGGATGATGCAAGAGACCTAAAGATTCTAAATGAAAATGAATGGAAATATCTTCAAAACGATACTCCGGTGGTGGCACTATTCTACCATCTGCCAAAGGTCCACAAGAGTATACAACAACCACCTGGTAGACCAATTGTATCGGGCATAGGCTCCCTGACAGCTAAACTCTCCGAGTACATAGATTTCTTCTTACAGCCCCTAGTACCTAAATTGAAATCTTTTCTAAGGGATACCCCAGATACCCTGGAAAAACTCAGCAACCTTGAATGGAAAGAAGGATATTTGTGGGCCACTATGGACGTTAGTGCGCTCTACACTAACATCCCACATGACAAAGGGATTCAATCCATTGGCTTTTGGCTAGAAAAAGACAATAGCTTACATATACACCAACAGGCCTTCTTGCTAGAAGCCATCAGATTCACTCTGGAAAAGAATTTCTTCTTCTTTGAAGGGGAGTATTATTTACAAGTCACCGGAACAGCAATGGGGACAAAATTTGCCCCAAGCTACGCAAATCTCTATATGGGCCTCTGGGAAGAGGAAGTCATCTGGCAAAATAATGCCTATTTGCCCAATATCGTAGCTTGGGGCAGATATATAGATGATATCATCCTAATTTGGGATGGTAGTTCCACTCTCCTGGAAGAGTTTGTGAACAAACTAAATACAAATAATTTCAACTTATCCTTCACTAGCAAGACGAGTTCACATGAGATTGACTTCCTGGATGTTATTTTATTTCAGGAGAATAATGAGATCCATTCTAAACTTTTTAAAAAAGACACAGACAGCAATGGATATCTCCATGCAAAAAGTGGTCATGAAAGGAAATGGATCCAGAATATCCCAATGGGACAATTCCAGAGGCTGAAAAGAAACTGCTCAAAAACACAGGATTATGACAAAGAGGCAAAGAATCTCAGTAGAAGATTCAAAGCGAGGGGATATAATTCGTACAATCTATCAGAAACAATAAACAAAGTGAAGACCATGGATAGAAAACAATTACTCAATACAGGACAACATAACAATCAAAAACAGAGGAAAGTAAGTGAGAATTCTGGACAGGTGAATTTTGTAACCACATATAATGAAGGTGCATTGGAAATAAAAAATATAATTAAAAAACATTGGCATGTCCTGAAAAAAGACACCCTTCTCAATCCAATTACTTCGAAAGAACCAAGAATAATATATAGAAGGAATCAAAATCTGAAAAGTATCTTGGCCCCAAGCCAACTAAAGTCTAGAGGCAATACTAAAACTAATTGGCTAAATAAAGAGACAATTGGCTTTTTTAAATGCAACAGGAAGAACTGCATAGCCTGCTCTCACCACTTTTCATCAAATAAACCAACTAAGGAGTTTATATCTACAGTGACTAATAAACATTACAAAATTGAGAGCCTTTGTAACTGTCGGACGGAATATGTCGTTTATTTATTACAATGTGGGTGTGGCCTACAGTATGTAGGGAGAACCACAAGACCTTTTAAAAAGAGGTTATTAGAACATATTAATAACATTGAATCTGGAGAGAAGAAACACAACTTATCAGCCCACTACAGAGAAAAACATGACCAAATCCCTACCTGCCTAAAAGGGACAATAATTGAGTGTGTACAAAATGACAAACGAGGGGGGGACAGGGAATTAAAACTCAGAAAAAGGGAGACATACTGGATCTATACTCTAGGTTCACTGAACCCGAAAGGTCTCAATAAGGATATAGACCTGGCAGCTTTCCTAACATGATAAAGGGATAGACACATACACAAACAATGAGTGTACTAAATATAAATAAATATGTATTCATACAGCAAAAGTCCCAAAAGAGAGAAAATCAACAGTGGATATACACCATCAACATTTGTATTCTCCAAACTATTTATTCCTTTAAGATTGTACAATGTCAAATCATGAGACCATAACCCTGGCATCCTGGTATTTGGGAAACATTCTCCCCTCCTTTCTTGTTGGCCATTGAAGGTCCAGCTCTACTCTCATTAATTTTAATTGTAATTTTAGTCATGGTATCCTCTATTATAAAATCATGTATTCTTAAAGTATATTTTTAGAAATTTATTAGGTCTAAATGAGTGGTTTTAATTAACTATTTTATAGGGTATATATGTTTTTAAAATATAAAGAGCCAGTTCTTAATAGAAAGGGATACACTATTAGTTGAAACACTATAATACTCATATTCTTGTTTGCAGATTTAGGATAGCTTTTATCAGCAACTAATGCGATCTAGGCAGGAAGATAAATAGCGCCACATCCCGTCCATAGCCCTGGAACAATATTACTTTGAACACGATTTTTGAGCAAATAGTATAACTTTTCTCTATCAAAAAAATATTTTTTTAGCTTTTGTTAATATATAAGAACAGAAGAATAGTGTCTACCGCTTTTGAAATGCAATTTTAAAATGTAATTTTCTATTATGTGTGTTTTGTATTTATTTATTAACAAATAGAGTTTTTTAACTATGTATTTTAAATTAGTCATGAGCATGGATAAGAACTATATGACGGCTTCTTAATAGCTACTGTTCATTCTCCATAAAAGCCTCCATAATATTTGGACTATACATACAAGACTTTCCATCTTAGCCAGTAACAATTATGGAGGACGAGTTTCATATTGAACCTGTAACCGGATGACATGTGATACATTGAGAACCAATTGAAACAGACTGGGGCGTGTCGCAGCTCCACTACAAATCCGACGGATAACCACACAGTCGGTAAATTCCTCTGAAGAAGAAGGTCGTTTATGTCCCAGACCTTCGAAACGCGTTAGGACTTCTTGTTTCACTACACAGCCAATGCCAGATTACGGTTTGGACTGTAGATATTTTGAAAAGAACTCGCTTTTAAAAAAGTTTGTAATAGTGATTGCTATGTACACGAATACCGCTGGAGCTGTAATGCAATAGCGGATATACTGTATCTAGATTTTAATTCATTGATGCTAATAAAATACCTCATATACATCTGAGGTTGTATTGTGTGAGTAACATTCTTAAAGTCTTATTGTGCACAGTACTGTTTATTTAACAGGGTTGCACTATTATTGTTCTCTCTCTTCTCATTTACCTATGTGAGCGGAGGTGCCGGGAGACATTTACAAGCTGGTGGACACCTGATACCACGAGGGAGCTCATTCTACTTACCCTGTGCGACACTTACCTCATACTGATTGAGGTTAAGGAGAGTAAGTAGAATCCCCTGAGGGGACAGTGTGCCACACAGCTTTGGGACTCTCACTACTTCCACCTAGTATCGTCTAAGGACTGTTTTTTCACCACAATTTGTTTGTCTAATATTTGTACTTTGCTAATTGCATTTGTATTTTGATCACTTGGGGTCTTTGCACAATACTCTATTTTCGACTGTTTATTGTTTATGGTTTATTATTGTGTGCTCCATATATGAATTGTAGTCCAATATTGTATATTGTAATAATTTGCAGCGACTATAATTAGACCCCTCTTACCATCAATCATCTGGTAATACCATCTGTGGGAACATTTTTTATACAACTTGATACATTGTACCCACTATCTTTTGTTCTTATTGTGATTATTGACAATATCCTCGGCTGAGTTTATACCACCCAATTTCTGTTCGCCTACACTCTTCTTCACACTGAGCGCCCTTCATATTTTACTTTTCCTTGGCTCAATATATATATATATATATATATATATGTATGTATGTACTGTATATATACACACACACACACATAAAGCCATTTTCTCCACTTTGACTGCAGATTCGCACAAGCAAACCTACAGTCACAATTTATCAAGCTTCCTACCCTGTTCTCCACCTCTAAGGTGCAGAATTTCAATCTCCCCAGCTCGTCCAACTGGGGAGACTGACAGCTCATGCCGCGCGTAAATCGCTGTGTGTGGGCAGGGGGCGGGGTTGCACTGCAGTGGATTGCTGCCCACCAGAGGAAAGGTTGGGCAGACAGGGGCGAATATGTCCGCCCCTGTCAGCCAGTGGATAATAAATGCAGCCCTATCAATCAACATACAGTCCTTCGACTTGTGTTGTAATCACTAAACTCACAAAATTGCCATTTTGTTTTCTGTTAATTATCTGCGTTTGGCTTTTGGATTGTGAAAATATGAGAACAGTGTTTTTAGACGTAAAGTTTTTAAGCTTCAAAAGTGTTAACAGAAGCATTTTAGGATTGTGATCAGGGAAAAAATGCACTGACTATACTTGGCGATGGCGAAGTATAGAAATTATTTTCTGAAAGCAAGCACATAATTCTGATATAACCCGATGTCAGCGTCATTAGACTGTACCATAGTAGAAGGCGAGTTGTCCTTTATATTCACATATAATTTGCTTCTATAATCAAATCTGCTTAATTCTCTTAGTATCCTTTGTTGAAGGTTCAGCAATGCACTACTGGGAGCTATCTGAACACATTGGTAAACCAATGATAAGAGATATATTTGTACAGCCCCCAATCAGCAGCTAGCTCCCAGCTCCTGAGGCTATCTAGATATCCTTTTTAACAAAGGATACAAAGATAATAAAGCAAATTAAAAAAAAAGTAAATTGGAAACTTGTTTTAAATTGTTTGCTGCATCTCAATCATGAAAACAAAAATTGGGTTGCATGTTGCTTTAAAAAATGCTAATGTAATAACACATGCTTGCATAGATAGACCATTGCTTAAATGTGACTATTGTTAAAGGTGTTAGATTATTTTAACTAAATCTGTTAGTGACTCTTTTCACACCTCTGCCCCTCTGATTATGCTGTCAGCGGGGACCTTAATTTTTTCATTTTATTTAAGTAAAACAATTTTTAGCACATCATTTCTTAAATCAGTTGAATGCTGAGGAATGACTCACAGTATTATGTGTTGGATTGTTCATCTCAAATGCTTCATGTAACCACTTCCCACGTTGCAGATAGTAATGTCACTAGAGCAAAAAAGATTAACACTGTGCACCTTGATACTTTGATAAAAAGTGAGAAACGTTTGGATAGACAATTTCAGCAGCGGTGTCAAATCACTGTCACCATTTGTTAAACAGGATCCTGAGAGCTGGTCCTAGAAAGTATTTTCAGGACAAATGACACTCAAATTACACTCTAAAAATGATATGATACAGTATTTCAAAATGTATATGATTCTACTGCTCCTCTAGTGGGGACTAGATAATAGATACAGTATATGCACAGACAAAAATTTGTTTTGGGACACATAATTTATCGTAAAAAATAAATAAAAAATTGTCTTTTATCTGATAATTGTTAAGAGGTCCTTGACAAATTAATATGTCCACTATTTCCTATGGGAATTCCCAAGGGAAATACTAAAAATATGAATGTGAATAGGGGGCGCCCTAGGTCATATAGGGTTACAAAACAATATACAAATCTGAAAAAACATATAATAAACAATTCAACAACAATCTATCATTTATAGTAATAGTGGATAAGAGAATTATTACAGTATATATAATTTTGCATAAGTGTGAGTATGGTTATGGAACAAATGAGGGTGTATTGCAATAAACAACCCAATTTAGTGGTAAAAGTCCAGGTCCAGGCAGCTGTCTGTGATAGGATCAAAGGCCGAGATCCACTTACCACTTGCTGCAATACCATTTTTTCATCACCAGCACCTTTCCACATGGTGCAACACCCTTTTGGGACTTAGTATCCTGATCCATCACAGGGGCCGATTTATCAACCCTCTGTCGGACATGATCCAATCAGCGGATCATGTCCGACAGACATCGCTGAATGCAGAGAGCAATACGCTTTCCTCATTCAGCATTGAGGAGCTGCTGGTGCAACGCTGCCCCCTGCAGATTTGCGGCCAAACGGCTGCTAACAAGGGGTGTCAATCAACCAGATCGTATTCGATCGGGTTGATTTCCCGCGATGTCTGTCTGCCTCCTCAGAGCAGAAGGACAGGTTATGGAGCAGCGGTCTTTAGACCGCTGCTTCATAACTGATGTTTCTGGTGAGCCTGAAGGCTGGCCAGAAACACGGACCTTTAAGCTCCATACAGAGCATGATAAATAGGCCCCACTGTTGGAGTTACACCGGAGGTCAGTCTGCTAGATGACTGTTTGATTCCAGCCTGCGCTATTTTCACCAAGAGGGGTGCTCAACCAAATGTGAGGGAAACATTTTATGTACACCTTCCCAAAAGTACATACAATACTAGGCCATATGGCACTTCTGTTTCTCTCCATTTTCTAAACTTAAAGGGACATGAAATCCAAAACTTTCTTTCATGATTCTTGATTTTGTGATTTATTTTTATTATTATTATTGTCCTCACAGTGTAGTGATCACTCCTCAAGCCTCCCCACCACTCTGACCCCCCCAAACAGCTCTTTAACCCTTCCCCCTCTTACTACTTGTGGTCATCTTAGGTACTGGCAGTTGTCTGCCAGAACCCATTTTTTTGTATTTTTTATTATTATTTTGATTTATTTTGTAATTTATTTATTTTTCTGTAGTGTAGTGGTGCCCCCTACTTCCTTCTCCCCACAATCAATTATGCTCCCCTTCCAATTCCCCTTTTTTCTGTAGTGTAGGTTCCTATCCCTCCCTCTCCCTTAATTTTTTTTTATCTAGCATTGTATTAAATATTCATCTGAAAACGAATGCACATGCCTTAGATAACACAAGTTATGATTGGCCAGCAGTAGATCTAATCCGCTCAGACAGCTACAATAGCACCTGTGCTGATTCTAATCATGAAGAGAAGACAGTCTGGCTTTAATCTTCCCCAAGGAGAGATATTAAAGGAAACAAGAAATGTATATCTAGAATTCAAAACACAGAAAAAAAGAACTAAATATTGTCAGGAAGATACAAAATATAAGTTATCCTGTTTGTTTGTTTTTAAAGATACATTAATGGGATGAAGAAAAGTTAGCAAAACTCAAATTACAGCACAATCTCTGCATTCCCTTGTGAAAGTAGATACACCTAATTTTCTGCTTGCTTTGAAAGGCCAATAAATCACAACCATTTTAAACATGGAGAGAAACCATACTTAAAGGGACATTAAACCCAATTTTGTTCTTTCATGATTCAGATAGAGAATACCATTTTAAACAACTTTCTAATTTACTTCTATTATCTAATTTGCTTCATTCTCTTGATATTCTTTCCTGAAAAGCATATCTAGATAGGCTCAGTAGCTTCTGATTGGTGGCTGCACATAGATGCCTCATCTGATTGGCTCAACAATGTGGATTGCTATTTCTTTAACAAAGGATATCTAAAGATTGCAGCAAATTAGATAATAGAAGTAAATCGAAATGTTGTTTCAAATTGTATTCTCTATCTGAATCATGAAAGAAAAATTTGAGTTTAGTGGCCCTTTAATAAACCACATGATGAACTTCTCACCAATCAGATGCTTATGTGGCAATTTCATAGAATCTTATAAATTAATGTTAATAAAAATAACATTCTTTGCTATTAAATCCAGCTTTGTAGTCATAAAGAGCTCCAGAGGTCACTTCAAATAACATACACTAACTTCACATTTAAGTCATCACTGCGTTCTTGAAAATACAGTTGTTTTCTATATAGAAGGTGCAAATTATCATACAATGCTTTCTTGGATCAACAGAGCTTCACTAACCTTTCCAAATACAGACAGTGATGATTATGTTGCTTTTTTTGGTGAAAATTTGTAATGTTATTAGCGAGGCTTTAGAAGAAACACTCGCCTAGATTACAAGTCGCGAGCTAACTGCAGCGCACTTGCGTTATGTTTTTTTTTTTTGTGTGAAAATTTGTAATGTTATTAGCGAGGCTTTAGAAGAAACACTCGCCTAGATTACAAGTCGCGAGCTAACTGCAGCGCACTTGCGTTATGTTTTTTTCCAGCGTCTTGAGCCTTGCAAGCCTCACCAGTCCTATTTAATAACATAAGGACTGGTGAGGCTAGCGAGGCTGAAGATGGACGTGGGAGCCGGAAAAAAAACATAAGGCAAGTGCGCTGCAGTCAGCTCGCGACTTGTAATCTAGGCGACTATGGGCTAGATTATGAGTGGAGCTTAGTTTGCACTCGCGTTCGAGCATTAAAACTGATAGAATTGTTTTTTTGTGCTTGGCGATTCATGCTCTTATTACGTAGTGGAAGTAAAAAAGTTTGTTGTCTCATGTTCGCAAAGTCGCAGTAACAAATAGACTGAGATGTCGCAAATACAAAATCACATTCCCCATAGGCTTAAGAGGAGAGGAAAAAAGTTGAAAAAACACCCACAAGTCTCACAAATACGATTGCGGTTATTAAAAATGCAACATAAGAAGATAATATTGCATATTTCATAATCTAATGTAATGCACATAGCAGAATATGTTCTATTTATTCTTAAAGAGATATTTAAATATATATCTGAACGATTTTTGCAGAAAAATATACTTATACCTATATATATATAATATATGAAATATTTTAAAAAATACATAGAACATATAAATACATAAATACACATATAAATACATAAATACACATATAAATACATAAATACACATATAAATACATAAATACAAATGTACACACACACACAAACACATATACACACATATATATATATATAATTATATTTATATACACATCTCTAGACATGTATGTATCTCAATGTTAAAACCCTTTGCAGTCTTTTTTTTCTAACACCTGAGACCTCATTTCTTTGAGTCCTTATAATTTTTTAATGCAATTTTGTTTTTAAATAATTTTTATTAGATAGTGTTATTATGAGTGTAATTGTACTTTTAAATGTGTTTTTGGTGTGTTTTGTGACACTTTTTTGACTCGTGTAACAGTCAACCAGAGCTCTGAAGTCGCGGTAATCATTCTAGTGTAAATTGCGATTGCGCAAATGCGTTCACATTTACTTTCAACTTGTAATACAAATTGAATTTAACTTGCGTGCAGACAGCATCGAAAACCCAATATCAATCGGTCATAAATAATAGGGCTCAAGTTGTAGTCTAGCCTTATGTGTACTCACTACAGGTATTCACTTCAACAAAGAAAATAATGAAAATAAAGTCAATTTAATAACAGAAGTATAATGGAAACTATTTTAAAAGTGTTTACGCTATCTGAAGCAAGAAAAATATTGTGGTTTTTTTATTGCCTTTTAGTATCATTACATAATGTGATCAGTGTCACTTTGAAATATATTCTAGTTATTGTATTATGTTCTGGTTATCATATAGAAGTAATTAAAGGGATATTCCAGCCAAAATTCGAATCCACATGGATGCATTTCAGTTCTGACAAGAGGCATTTATATAATATACACGTATTAGCAAAAATGCTTCTAATAAAAGCTATTGCTGTTTCAAAAGTGTATTTAAGTATGCACCGTGCACCAGCATTTTAAACAAAGCACTTGCTCAAAGGGTCTAAGGTGCGTGTACCATCTGTTAATAACTCAATTTGTTAATTGCTCACAAAATACAAGCCCCACTGGTGCTCTGAGCAGCTGCAGTATTTCAAATGCTGGTGCACTGAAAATATCTAACTATGTTTCACATGCACGTGCAGAGAAAAATATTTACACTAAAACAGTGATAACGTTTCCTGGAAGCATTTTTGCCAATACATGTATATCGCAAATGTGTTTTTATTCAAAGATGTAATTCATCTATGTGGATTTAGATTTTGACCGGAATATCCCATTAATGTTATATATTGTATTCCTGCCCTTACAAATTTACATTCTAAATGTATTTACTAAAGCAAACTAATTTAAAATAGTTTTTTCAAGGTGCCAGGAATCATATTCCGAAGGCACTGCTATATATTGTTTCTACTTTATACCTAAACACAAGACCTGGCTAGGCCTTGACTCACCTTCTGTGCTCGCCTTTTGTCAGCTCGTTGGTTCTGGTGGTAGATCCGACTAAAGTTTGACACTATGACCGGCACAGGAAGTGCAATCACCAATACACCACTTAACGAGCAGATGGAACCAAAGATTTTCCCAGCAATAGTCTTGGGTACCATATCACCATATCTGTCAAAAACAGAAATCAGGTTTGTGGTTAGCATTGCAAATTCAGTTTCCACCCTATGAACCTACATTCCAAGATAGAATTAGTCTCTCGGCTGGCCCAGGTCCTAGAAAAATATTTGTTTCCATAACGTGAAATTTTATATATTTGTTTATTGTATTTAAAAAAAATATAATACACTCCAAAGAACATATTCCCTAAATTATCATGCCAACAGCCCATGCTTTTAATTTGTTTTAAGCAAAAAACACACCTTAAGAACAGCTAAATTGCAAACATCATGTGAGATTGGCTAGATTTATCATGAAGTAAAGTAAGTAGCAGCCTATGGCTAGTAAACAGACCTCCCAACATCTCTGGAATGGGGAGGCTTAGTTAGGCAAATGAATGGTGGAGTAATGGTAACGAGGATGGAGTCACATAATGCTAAGGTTGTGTTGGTCAGGGAGTGGGCAGAGCTGTGTGGGGAGTAAGGTGGAGCTGAGGGTAGATTGTGACGTGGCTAGTCAGTTCTCAGCAACCAGGAACTTGCAGGATACACAGTGGGCAGAGCTCACAAACCATGAAAAAATGTGGAATGGTTGAGAGATCTGTGTGAGAAGCATAGTATAGGAACAATAGTGAGAGTTATAGGGAGAGGTATATAGAACAACATGAGGATTTTATATGAAAGTGATGGTAAAGGATGGTAGTTGTTAAACATACTTGTAGAAACTATGTGACTTTTCCATGATTACTGCTATATTACATTTACAATTCTTGACTTTATTAAAAAAAACATTCATTCCATTGCTGTATCTACATGTTCCCTCTGCCCCCTTACATTTACTTTTCTGTAGTGACATATTGAACGACCTCACCGGGCCTCTACAAAATAAGTAATGCGCGCTCCCAAAAATGAGTACAACTGCGTATGTGCTGATCGTCTAAACAGTCACTTCCACAGTGAATCCCAAGATTCAATATTTGTATGGAGTGCTGCAAGAGGATCTGTTGTGTGTGGCAATGTTAAATATAGCAGTTCTCCATTAAATAGCGAATCGGAGTATGAGTTTCAATTCACTGTTTACAATTATGTCATTGAGACTCCTCTGGGCAACAGCGCACATGCGCCTCTCCACAAAGACCCTACAACATATTAAAATCAGTTCAGTACTGATTATTGAGGGAAGGTGATAAACACCAGAGAAAGAAAAGGTGGCAGGTGGGGGAATTAGAAGTGAGGAAAATTAATAAATTACAAATCATTTAATTATATATATAAAAAAAATACCATTAAACATTTAAAAAATTGAACTATCATTATGCTATAAGCAAACCATATAATTTTGCCATCACTTTAAATATAAAATGTTTTCCCTTTCTTGGTTGTATCTACAGCTCTATAATGCTTTAATGAAGCAATATACATTATAGAGCTGTTTGGAACTCATGATCAATACAATATAGAGCTTTAGGGGAATCTATATCAATGCATTATAGAGCTGTATGGAAATCTATATCAATGCATTATAGAGCTGTATGGGAATCTATATCAATGTTTTATAGAGCTGTATGGGAATCTATATCAATGCATTATAGAGCTGTATAGGAACCTATATCAATGCATTATAGAGCTGTATAGGAACCTATATCAATGCATTATAGAGCTGTATGGGAATCTATATCAATGCATTATAGAGCTGTAGGGGAATCTATATCAATGCATAATAGAGCTGTAGGGGAATCTATATCAATGCATTATACAGCTGTATGGGAATCTATATCAATGTTTTATAGAGCTGTATGGAAATCTATATCAATGCATTATAGAGCTGTATAGGAACCTATATCAATGTTTTATAGAGTTAAATGAGAATCTATATTAATGCATTATAGAGCTGTATGGGAATCTACAGGTGAAACTCGAAAAATTAGAATATCGTGCAAAAGTTCATTTATTTCACTTAAAAGGTGAAACTAATATATGAGATAGACTCATTACATGCAAAGCAAGATAGTTCAAGCCGTGATTTGTCATAATTGTGATGGTACATAGAACAATATCGGACCTCTGAAAAGTATAAGCATGCATACTGTATGTACTCAGTACTAGGTTTGGGCCCCTTTTGCAGCAATTCCTGCCTCAATGCGGTGTGGCACGGAAGCTATCAGCCTGTGGCACTGCTGAGGTGTTATGGAAGACCAGGATGCTTTAAAAGCGGCCTTCAGCTCTTCTGCATTGCTCGGTCTCATGTCTCTCATCTTTATATTGGCAATGCCCCATAGATTCTCTATGGGGTTCAGGTCAGACGAGTTTGCTGGCCAATCAAGCACAGTAATCCCACGGTCATTGAACCAGGTTTTGGTGCTTTTGGCAGTGTGGGCAGGTGCCAAGTCCTGCTTGAAAATGAAGTCAGCATCCCCATAGAGCTTGTCTGCGGAAGGAAGCATGAAGCGCTCAAAAATCTCCTGGTAGACGGCTGCGTTGACCCTGGACTTAATGAAGGACAGTGGACCAACATCAGCAGATGACATGGCTCCTCAAATCAACACAGACTGTGGAAACTTCACACTGGACTTCAAGCATCTTGCAGTGTGTGCCTCTCCATTCTTCTTCCATACTCTGGGTCCTTGGTTTCCAAATGAGATGCAAAATTTGCTCTCATCAGAAAAGAGGACTTTGGACCACTGAGCAACAGACCAGGTCTGTTTTTCTTTAGCCCAGGTTAAGACGCTTCTGACGTTGTTTGTTGTTCAGGAGTGGCTTGACAAGAGGAATACGACATTTGAAGCCCATGTGCAGGATCCGTCTGTGTGTGATGGATCTTGATGCACTGACTCCAGCCTCAGTCCACTCTTTGTGAAAGTCCCCAACACTTTTGAATGGCCTTTTCCTGACAATCCTCTCCAGGCTGTGGTCATCCCTGCTGCTTGTGCACCTTTTTCTTCCACACTTTTCCCTTCCACATAACTTTCTATTAATGTGCTTTGATACAGCACTTTGGGAACATCCAACTTCTTTTTCAATTACCTTTTGAGGCTTTCCCTCCTTATGGAGGGTGTCAATGATGGTTTTCTGCACAACTGTCAGGTCAGCAGTCTTTCCCATGATTGTGATTCCTACTAAACCAGACTGAGAGACCATTTAAAGGCTCAGGAACCCTTTGCAGGTGTTATGGCTTAATTAGCTGATTAGAGTGGGACACTTTGAGCCTAGAATATTGCACCTTTTCACAATATTCTAATTTTCTGTGCTTGAGGATTTGGGGTTTTCATGAGCTGTAAGCCATAATCATCACAATTATGACAAATCACGGCTTTCACTATCTTGCTTTGCATGTAATGAGTCTATCTCATATATTAGTTTCAACTTTTAAGTTGCATTAGTGAAATAAATTAACTTTTGCACGATATTCTATTTTTCGAGTTTCACTTGTATATCAATGTTTTATAGAGTTAAATGAGAATCTATATTAATGCATTATAGAGCTGTTTGGGAATCTATATCAATGTTTTATAGAGTTGAATAGGAATCTATATTAATGCATTATAGAGCTGTATGGGAATTTATATCAATGTTTTATAGAGTTGAATAGGAATCTATATTAATGTTTTATAGAGCTGTATGGGAATCTATATCAATGCATTATAGAGCTGCATATGAACAGTAGCAGACCTACTCAACATAGGGCCCTGGTGAATAAATTATTTGGGCCCCTCGAAGGTAACTCAATAGTAATAAGCAATAGTAATAATAATAATATAATGATTTTTTTATATACTTACACACTAAGAATGGGCATGCTAAACTTTATAATGAAGCAAAATATTTATACACTGGCAGTGAGCACACTGTGCTGTATGATGTGAGTTTCTTTATACTATACCCTGCTGATTACACTGCTCTCTATAAATATGTTATGAATGTATACTCTGATACATATGCTGTGCTGTATAATGACATTATGTGATAAGCATGTTTCACAGATAATAACCACATAAGCACACACCTACTGTATATATAGACTGGCTGCTATTGGTCCCTGCCCCTTCACTTGGGTCCTGGTTTCTCTGCACCTGCTGAACCAATGGCAGTTCCGCCCCTGCATAGGAATCTATATCAATGCATTACAGAACTGTATGGGAATCATTATCAACATATTATAGAGCTGTATGAGGTTATTAAGGAGTCATACAAGGCAATTTCATTGCTAAAAAAAAGTAGTGTATAAACCTTTTGCTGACCTCAAACTTCATTCCAAAAGTAACTATCTTACACTGCCCTAAACTTGACAGGATTCAGATGATTCAAATGTAAGACTTTTCATATCATCTCCTCATGCTCAGAAGCTTTAATTAAAAAAGACAATGCCTCAAGCTGAATAATATTATGTATGCTAATCCTTCCGAAAAGCAGGCAAAATCGATGTCAGAAAGGTTAAATTGGGCTTAGTTTGAAATGTATTAACTGTTAAACCTTTCTATTCTCTAAATCAACAATGATTCATATTTAAAATATTAGGTTGCTCTGGGTATATGCAAAATATATTAGTAATAAAGTAAGATGAGTTATTACATTACTTAGACCACAGAACAAGCTGGAGAGACCAGAAGCAGTTATATATGGAAATATTGTGTATCGGTGAAATGATAGTAAAACTGAATATGGAGCAATGGGAGGACAAAAGGGTCTATTGACATATAGCAATAGTAAGAGCTATAGGGTGTGGTTATATATGGATTATGAGGGACAATAGGAAAAAATGTATAAATAGAACTAAGAATAGTAATATGGAGGTGGTATAGGGTGAGGTAATACAGAACTTTAATAAAGACATACAAAACCTTTTATTTACAAGACTCTTGTGTAGTATTGCAATTATTTAATATGTTAATAAATGTGAAAACTTTCTGAATACATTGACACCTTGCTTGCTGTCCTTAATTTTACAGACATAATTCCCCCAGTACTCGTCCTAATGGGAAAAGCCAATCTGGACTACTAGAGTAGACAATGATTAACACATTCATTTTGTTAGCAAAATTTAAATTGTTTTGCAGTATCTTATATTTTCACCTATGATGAGGTCCATTAGGGACAGATATGTAGCAGAGCTAGGCTTGTGGCATCTGCAGTGTTCTCTTCAAATTCTCAGAAGTGAAAATCAAAATTTTCAGATTTATGGGAAAAGGGGGCACAAGAGAAGTATGTTGAATTTTTTTTTTTTTTTTAACTAAGCATGATTAAACATTTCACATTAATGAGTTTTCAAGCGCTGTAGGATTGTATGGGGCAAAAAGTCAATAGTCAATTATAAAATTAAATCTTAGTAATTAAAGGGACAGGAAAACTGATGGAGTTTTAGAGGAGGAAGTATAGTGTTTTGGAGGAGAAAATAAATATGTCCTAAAATGGATACCGTAGTACCCAAAATAATTGTCTGTCATCCATGTGAAAGAGCAGTATTTTAAACATGTTTACATTATTTTGCCAGGAAAACATATTAAGTAAAAGCTGTTTAAATTGAAATTAATACAGCAGCATCAGTTGTATACATCTTACTAATGCTCATTGGATAAGTAATTCCTGCTAATGCTTATTGACTGATAGATACAGCCGATGCTCATTGGCTTATAGCTAGAAATGCTCATGGAACCTATCTGCCAATAAGCACAGCAAACAGGAAAGCACAATATTTAATTAAAGTGATATTAAATCCTAGCATTTGTGAAACACTAGGGTTTATCAGTGGAACAAATAAAGGGGACTTTCAGTCAAGAAGTATGAAATGCTTCATGCTAAAAGTTCCTTTATTTGTCTGCAGCGTTCGCTGTGCTAAGCGCCTCATGCCGCCTGCAGTAGAACAATATTTTTCAATGAGGTGACATTTCCACCTGTTAGCCAATAGCCGTGCAGGCAAGCTGGCAATATGTCGGATAGCTAGCATGCTATTGGCTAAGATCATTTTACTGAAAAATAGCGTTCTACCGTGGGCAGTCTGAGGCACTCAGCGCAGCGTACACTGCAGACAAATAATGAAACTTTCAGTATTAAGTATTTTATACTTCATGACTGAAAAACCACTTTTATTTGTTGCACTGGTAAATCCTAGCGTTTCACGTTAAGGTTTATACATTTTCAACTTAAGAAATGTAACACTCTACAGTGTACATTCATAGTTTGGTGACAGAAAAAAAGTAGAATTTAGCTGAAATTTATATTTTACATTATTCTTTGTAAATAAACATCTGTTTTGCAAAGTGATTTCATTTTTTTAAACCCAGTTTTTTGTTTTTGTTTCTATTTTTGTACTTTTACCCCACGCGCTGTCTGCATATGAATCAGAAAAAAAGAGGGTCCTAAGGATATACTGTACATTTTTTTTAGTGTGTAAGAATGTATTTAGTCACTAATACATTTTTAATTATACATCTTTTTTATTTTATTTACATAAGCAAAAGTGTATGTATGTATATACTGTATATATATATATATATATATATATATATATATATATATATATATATATATATATATATATATATATATATATATATATATATATATATATTAAAAAACATTGAATAATGTTTTTTTGTTTTTTTTGTAACAGTATGCAGGAAATACATCAAATCTACACAAGCTTTGTACTGGTCCCCTGTGTCGCTTTGTAAATCCTTTTCATTTCAAAGCCTCCAACTTAAATAGCCTTGAGTGACAGTATCTTGGATGAGTTAAGGGAGTGTCTAAAATTAGTACGGTCACTGCCTCTGAAGTGGGTGAATCCCACCGAGAGATTGGTGTGACCTTGAGGCCTTTCATCTCGCTGCGCCTCAGGAACTAACAAATTTATACAGAAAGATCTCTTGTGTACGCAAACATCTTCTGCACATTGCTCTATAAACTGTAGGAGAATTTGCATTCCACCCTGCACTTTGCCGTTTTTCTTTTTTATGAATATATTTTTTATGAGCTTTTGGAGGTGGGGGAAGGAAAACAGAACAAATGACAGTTTATTCCCCAGTACAGGCCTTTTTTCACTAAACACGCTGGGGTTTGGGGTGATATTTTCAGAGAGAAAACATCTGCGCATACAGCTCGCAGGGTGATACGATTGACGTGAGTGCAGAAAGAAAGTGGCTTTGAGTTCAGAGATGCCAATTTTTATAGTCCTACTAAAAATATATTAAAGTTCTCCTTTTCATGCAAATGGAAGGTATGTCTCAAAAACAGAAGAAAGGCCGACCTCAGAAATCAAAGCTGTGAACTTCTTGTGCCGTATTAAACATGGGAAATCTGAGTTTGCACATTTTTCACAATCAACACTCTAATACTCATGTAGTGGATCAGGACTTACCCAAGAGTTATAGGACGTCACTGATGTGGTGTACAATATATTTTTGCTAAACACATTAACACATTTGTTTAACTTTAGCCCATGGAATTAGAGAGCTCGCAACCATCTCATATTTCAAATAATGGTATCGATTTGGAAGATCTTTTCCATTGTGCTTCCTACCTTTATTTCCTAAAATAGGGACCAAGTAAAATTCCATATAAAAATGCTTAACTCTGGCTATGAGCTGCCAAACCTAGGACTGGACCATCTGGGTCCACTTCTGATCCACCTGATTCTATGAGTGAATCGTGGAGATCTTTGACTCTACCTAGGCTCATAAGCAATGCTGGGTTAAAATAAATGTGGTGGCAGGTATGCTACTTATGCTGTCTGAAGTAAAACATGGCAAATCAAACAATAATTATAAAATTGACTAGCAATCTAGTGATAGCTCATGATCTCCCCTTTTTATGGTTCTGAAAAAAACTCATGTTCATGTCCTTAAAGGGATATGAACCCATTTTTTTTTCTTTCATGATTCAGACAGAGCATGAGATTTTAAACAACTTTCAAATTTACTCAAATTATCTAATTTGTTTTGTTCTCATGGTATTCTTTGTTGAAAAGGATTCCTAAGCAGGCTCAGGATCTGCTGATTGGTATATGAACTTATATGCCTCATGTTATTGCCCCAGCAGGTGTGCTAGGCTAGCTCCCAATAATGCATTGCTGCTCCTTACAGCCAGCAATAGAAAATATTTTAGTATGGTGTCCCTTTAAACAAATATGTATACAATGGTAACATGCAAAATTACAGAAATGTTGGTGCCAAACTGTAATGACAAGAATATCTCCCAGAGAAAAAAATAATTAAAATAACTCAAATTCAAATTTAATACATTACTAGAAATCAGTTGCACCACCAACTAAAATAGAACATATTTACAATTTGTCGCAAAATGTAGAAAAAGCACATTATCAACTAAAAAGAGAAATCCAAAACAACTGTAAATATATTAGTGAAGAAAAATCTGAAATGCTTCATAGATAAGTATTTTTCTCATTAAGTAAACGAGGGAAATTAATAGTAAAAAAAAACTATAAAAAGAGAAATTAACAAAGAATGTGATTATTTTTTAACAAATTTCAATTTGCCAGAGCACAAATCAGTTTTTTTTTTTTAAAAAGAATTTGCTAAAATGGCAGCAGTAATATATTAAACTAATCATTAGCACACACCTATGTGCTTAAAAAAAATCAATTCACACTTGAAAAAAATGCTTTTTGTCAAACATCAATATTATTTAATCACAGCTAGATTGGCTGATTTTACAAGAGTAGATTATAGGTGCTTAAATAATTTGGCAGAACTATGAAAGAAAAAAAGCACGCTCACTAAATCAAAAGGGAAAAATGTATGACCTTGGAATGCAATGAAAGACAGGGCACGTTTAATAATAAAAAAAGGTGTAAACAATAATTTTGCTGCAGTTCATTATAACATTGCAATTGTCTAATACCTTTTTAAAAAAATATGGGACAGATTACAAGTGGAGCGCTAACAGGGTTTATCAAGTATTTGTGCGCGTCAGGTTTTTCACTCGTATTACAAGTTAATGTGATCACTTGAGCACAATTGAATTTAACACGCGTTGGTATAGTGCATTCTCAGTGTTTCGTGAAACAAAAAAGTGTCACTAAACACATCAAAAATACATTACAAAGTACAGTTACACTCATAATAACACAATTATTTGAAAAAAATATTAGATATAAACGTTATAAGGTATGAAAGATATGAGGTCTCAGGTGTTAAGGGAAAAAAAGGCAGACAAACGGCTTTAACATAGAGATACATAATACACATGTCTGAAGATGTATATGTATGTATATATATGTCTGTGTACATGTGTATAAATGTTAGTATAATAGTAGGGATTGAAGTACCTGAAAGAAATGCTCTTATAGCACTCTTTGCCCAAACTGACACGTAGAGGCAAAGATTGAGTTAAAATATAACTTTTATTATGCTTGATTAAAAAGATGGGTGAACACAAACGATTAAAATTACTTTATCGTTTCTAGCTGAAATAGATTACTTGTGAGGTCTATTATTGTCTGGCCTTTATACCATATATTAGTAATGGTTCTCACTTGTTTATAATTACCAGTTAGCTTGACTGTGACTGTCAGATAAATTACTTATGTGGCAGATATTTATTTATCTTGGATTACATTCCTTTACTCATATTATGCCTAGGGGTAAATTCAAATGGTTGTAAGAAACAACCTCCAAATACGATATGTTACTACTACACTCTATTATATTGCGAGTGTGACTTATATTAATATATCTTTGATTGATTTTATGTATTTGCTCTTATACATGAGGTATGTTATCGTGGTACACTATTGTGGGTCACCCCAGTACTTCAGGTTTGCACTATGCAATCTGATATGTGATAGATTTTCTTATCTTAGTTATAATATACTCTAGTTGCAACTCTTATATTGGAGCTTGCTATTCATGGGGGTAGTGTATTATCACATAACTCTCAATGTGTATAAATGTATTTCCAGGCATATAGACACATATATACACTCAAACATATATATATATATATATATATACAGGGAGTGCAGAATTATTAGGCAAGTTGTATTTTTGAGGATTCATTTTATTATTGAACAACAACCATGTTCTCAATGAACCCAAAAAACTCATTAATATCAAAGCTGAATAGTTTTGGAAGTAGTTTTTAGTTTGTTTTTAGTTATAGCTATTTTAGGGGGATATCTGTGTGTGCAGGTGACTATTACTGTGCATAATTATTAGGCAACTTAACAAAAAACAAATATATACCCATTTCAATTATTTAATTTTTACCAGTGAAACCAATATAACATCTCAACATTCACAAATATACATTTCTGACATTCAAAAACAAAACAAAAACAAATCAGTGACCAATATAGCCACCTTTCTTTGCAAGGACACTCAAAAGCCTGCCATCCATGGAGTCTGTCAGTGTTTGATCTGTTCACCATCAACATTGCGTGCAGCAGCAACCACAGCCTCCCAAACACTGTTGAGAGAGGTGTACTGTTTTCCCTCCTTGTAAATCTCACATTTGATGATGGACCACAGGTTCTCAATGGGGTTCAGATCAGGTGAACAAGGAGGCCATGTCATTAGATTTTCTTCTTTTATACCCTTTCTTGCCAGCCACGCTGTGGAGTACTTGGACGCGTGTGATGGAGCATTGTCCTGCATGAAAATCATGTTTTTCTTGAAGGATGCAGACTTCTTCCTGTACCACTGCTTGAAGAAGGTGTCTTCCAGAAACTGACAGTAGGACTGGGAGTTGAGCTTGACTCCATCCTCAACCCGAAAAGGCCCCACAAGCTCATCTTTGATGATACCAGCCCAAACCAGTACTCCACCTCCACCTTGCTGGCGTCTGAGTCGGACTGGAGCTCTCTGCCCTTTACCAATCCAGCCACGGGCCCATCCATCTGGCCCATCAAGACTCACTCTCATTTCATCAGTCCATAAAACCTTAGAAAAATCAGTCTTGAGATATTTCTTGGCCCAGTCTTGACGTTTCAGCTTGTGTGTCTTGTTCAGTGGTGGTCGTCTTTCAGCCTTTCTTACCTTGGCCATGTCTCTGAGTATTGCACACCTTGTGCTTTTGGGCACTCCAGTGATGTTGCAGCTCTGAAATATGGCCAAACTGGTGGCAAGTGGCATCTTGGCAGCTGCACGCTTGACTTTTCTCAGTTCATGGGCAGTTATTTTGCGCCTTGGTTTTTCCACACGCTTCTTGCGACCCTGTTGACTATTTTGAATGAAACGCTTGATTGTTCGATGATCACGCTTCAGAAGCTTTGCAATTTTAAGAGTGCTGCATCCCTCTGCAAGGTATCTCACTATTTTTGACTTTTCTGAGCTTGTCAAGTCCTTCTTTTGACCCATTTTGCCAAAGGAAAGGAAGTTGCCTAATAATTATGCACACCTGATATAGGGTGTTGATGTCATTAGACCACTCAACTTCTCATTACAGAGATGCACATCACCTAATATGCTTAATTGGTAGTAGGCTTTCGAGCCTATACAGCTTGGAGTAAGACAACATGCATAAAGAGGATGATGTGGTCAAAATACTCATTTGCCTAATAATTCTGCACTCCCTGTACAGTATATATATATATATATATATATATATATATATATATATATATATACTGCGTATGTATACTGTATATATATATATGTCTATATAAGTGCATTGGAGCCCTTTGCACTTAAAGGGACATAAAAACCAAGAGCAGCAATTTTAAATAACTTTCCAGTTTCATTTTATTATCTAATTAGCTTAATTCTCTTCATATTATTTGTTGAAAAGCATATCTAAATATGCCCAGTAGCTGCATATAGATGCCTCGTGTTATTGGCTCACCCATGTGCTATTTCTTCAACAAAGGATACCTAAAGAATGAAGCAAATTAGATAATAGAAGTAAATCGTAATGTTGTTTAAATTGTATTCTCTATCTGATTCATGAAAGAAACATTTTGGATTTCATGTCCCTTTAAGTAGATGAAAACATGTAAAAGCATATTTATGCAATATTTATACTTAATAAAATTCTTAACTATGTATTTACTGTAAATATTTCACAGAATATGTTCTATGTATTTCTTAATAGATATTCTTATATATCTGTTTATATCTATACCTATATATAATCATGTAAATATATATGTGAAGGTATAAATATATATTTTACCAAAATACCATCATAGATATATATATATAGAAATATGTATTAATGAATAAATAGAACATATCTTGTTATGTGAAGAACATTGGAATGTGGAATATTCATATTTTCATGTCGGTTTAGTGCACTTGGGAATATGTGATCGGGTTTGCGCGTCAGTTAAATACCACTCCACTTACAATCTGACCCTATGTGTTTTAAAAAACTACTACCAGGATAGCATAATATAGAAATGAATCCCATAATAGCACATTTATGAGTAAAGCACAAATCTTATAGTTAAAGGGACACTCAAGTCAAAATTAATCTTTCATGATTCAGATAGAACACACAATTTTAAAAAAACTTTCCAATTGATCTCCACTAATAAAATGTGCACAGTCTTTTTATATTTAGACTTTTTGAGTCACCAGCTCCTACTGAGCATGTGCAAGAATTCACAAAATATATGTATATGAATTAGTGATTGGCTGATGGCTGTCACATGATACAGGAGGAGTGGAAATAGACAAAAATGAAATTTGTCAGAACAAAAATCTAGTACTCATTTGAAGTTCAGACTAAATGCTGTTGCATTGTTGTGTTGTCATGCCTTTGTTGATTATGCAAATCTAATATATTTAGTGGTCCTTTAAAAGTATTGTACGATTACATCTGCTGAAGAACAATGCAAAGTGTTTCATTTATTCACAAATTAGTTTTATGCTTTTATTATGTGCTATCTGTTTAAAATACATTTTTACTATTTTGCCCCATCTTCAATACTCTTATACTCTTTAAAAGAACATTAAACTTGCAAGATTAGAAGTGCAGAAATATTAGCACTATTGTGTGGTAGCATTGCTTGAGCGCCATCAATAATACTTTTGTTTTTGTGCTTGATTTTTATCACTTGAGCGATAGCCTATGGCGAGTTAACATCTGCATTTTGGTAAGCATGTGTACACTAAATCTCTTACATTATAGACTTCAAAGGGGGTGCGCGGTAAAATTCATGTCGGATAAGCCAAATGTGCACAAGTAATGGAGTTCTTTATGTAGTTGTGTGTGATACTATTATTATTATTATTATTATTATTATTATTATTATTATTATTAAAAAAGTCTATATGTTGCAGTGATATATTGGAAGTACATTATTTAACTCATAACTTGTAATATGAGTGTGACGAATGAGCTAATAGTGCTCCCTGCGGACTGAGGTATCCATTAAAAGTAGAGAGAGCGCTAAAACATTTCGGCCACATTAAAGGGACAGTGAAGTCAAAATTAAACTTTCATGATTCAGATAGGGCATGCGATTTTAATCAACTTTCCAATTTACTTTTATCATCAAATTTGCTTTGTTTTCTTCATATAGACAACATTGTGCTGACTCCTGTGGAGTTATTTAGGAGTTAGCATTGATTGGCTAAAATGCAAGTCTATCAAAAAGCACTGAATTAAAGGGACTTGAAACCTAAAAAAAATATTTCATGATTCAGATAGAGAATACAATTTTAAACAACTTTCTAATTTACGTCTATTATCTAATCTGTTTAATTCTCTTGGTATCATTTGTTGAAGGAGCAGCAATGCACTAAAAGACACTCTGTGGCCCGCTCTGCATCGGCCATCATTGGCCGTGATCGTTGGTGGGTGGGAGCCGATGCAGGGAGGCGGGTGGGCGGCCATTGATTGGAGGAAGGAGTCAGAGGGGGATCATGGGCGGAGTCACCGGGGGCGCGCACGCGTACACTGGGGTGGTGGGGGGGGGCGCGTGCACGGGTGGGAACACTACACTATGGCACATTTCAGTTACTGCATACGGTGGGAGAAAGGACTGGGGAGGGTGGGAATTATTAGCTAAGAGATCTGGGAGGGGGTGGGGGTTGGATATTGGGGGGGGGGCAGCTACACTACAGAAAATATTTCATTAGTTTCTAAAAAAAAACTTATTTTATCTCAAACTGGGTACTGGCAGACAGCTGCCAGTACCCAAGATTGTGCACAATAAGGTAGAGGGGGAGGGTTAGAGAGCTGTTTGGGGGGATCAGGGAGGTTGGGGGCTAAGGGGGGATCCTACACAGCAGAATATGTTTGTTTTTTGTTTTTTAAAAAACCCACAAAAAAAACTTTTATTTTAGTACTGGCAGACTTTCTGCCAGTACTTGAGATGGCGGGGACAATTGTGGGGTGGAGGAGGGAAGAGAGCTGTTTGGGAGGAATCAGTGGGTGGGATATCTCAGGTGGGAGGCTGTTCTCTACACTAAAGCTAAAATTAACCCTGCAAGCTCCCTACAAGCTACCTAATTAACCCATTCACTGCTGGGCATAATACAAGTGTGGTGCGCAGTGGCATTTAGCGGCCTTCTAATTACCAAAAAGCAACGCAAAAGCCATATGTCTGCTATTTTTGAACAAAGGGGATCTCAGAGAAGCATTTACAACCATTTGTGCCATAATTGCACAAGCTGTTTGTAAATAGTTTCAGTGAGAAACCTAAAATTGTGAAAAATGTTATCGCATTTGGCAGTGAAATGGTGGCATGAAATATACCAAAATGGGCCTAGATCAATACTTGGGGTTGTCTACTACACTACACTAAAGCTAAAATTAACCCTACAATCTCCCTAATTAACCCCTTCACTGCTGGGCATAATACATGTGTGGTGCGCAGTGGCATTTAGCGGCCTTCTAATTACCAAAAACCAACGCCAAAGCAATATATTTCTGAACAAAGGAGATCCCAGAGAAGCATTTACAACCATTTGTGCCATAATTGCACAAGCTGTTTGTAAATAATTTCAGTGAGAAACCTAAAGTTTTTATTTCATCGCATTTGGCGGTAAAATGGTGGCAGGAAATATACCAAAATGGGCCTAGATCAATACTTTGGGTTGTCTTCTAAAACAAATATATACATGTCAAGGGATATTCAGGGATTACTGACAGATATCAGTGTTCTAATGTAAATATCGCTAATTTTGAAAAAAAGTGGTTTGGAAATAGCAAAGTGTTACTTGTATTTATTGCCCTATAACTTGCAAAAAAAGAAAAGAACATGTAAACATTGGGTCAGGACAAAATTTTTAAACTATTTAGCATGGGTGGTTTTTGGTGGTTGTAGATGTGTAACAGATTTTGGGGGTCAAAGTTAGAGAAAGTGTGTATTTTTCCATTTTTTCATCATATTTTATAATTTTTTTTATAGTAAATTATAAGATATGATGAAAATAATGGTATCTTTAGAAAGTCCCATTTAATGGCGAGAAAAACGGTATATAATATGTGTGGGTACAGTAAATGAGTAAGAGGAAAATTACTGCTAAACACAAACACCGCAGAAATGTAAAAATAGCCTTGGTCCCAAACGGACAGAAAATGGAAAAGTGCTGTGGCAGAGGTGGCAGAGGCTTAGATACAAGGTAATCACAGAGATAAAAAGTATATTAATATAACAGTGTTGGTTATGCAAAACTGGGGAATGGTAATTATGGATTATATTTACACATCCACCTGTAATTCCAGATTGTGAAAAAGATTACGCACTATTGTAATCTAGCCCTATATGTATATGTTTAATTTGGTATAGTAGAAAAATTGCAGGACACTGTCATCATTTGTTTTTGCAATTTATGACTGAAAACTATGGTTTTTCACTGTCCCATAGAGACATGGATGGATTCTGCAAATTACACATCCCAAACTTGCTTGCTCTATACAACAGCTAATTTCTATCTGTCCCAAATTGGCCTCAGCAGATTAGACAAGAGGCTATTACCAGGGATTTGTCCTGGACTGCAAATCAGTGCAAACTTTGCTAAATAAAATGAGAGTTTTAAATGCTGTTAAAAGATTTATTTTGTAGGTAGATATTTTGAAAGTTTTTCATGGCTGGTACATATCTTGCAAATATATCTAAAAATACTCTTATGTCACTATATGTGTGATTGCATCAACAATTTATAGTGTTCTTCTTTCCTCGCTGTTACAGGACACAGATTGTAAACTTTAGCTACTCTTTTAAATTCTGTTGTTGCCAGTCTGAGATCTAAAACAGATTTCAGGTTTGTGAACAGTTGTTTTCCCATTGGTACCCATAATCATTAGGGTCAGACTGGAAATAAAATGCAGCCCTAGAAAATTTGGAGATCAGCTCTATTTTCCGTTGACTCAGTATAATGCACACACCTTATTTTTCTCAGGGGATTACTGAGATATTCCTTATCCCAATATTTTATATCAGAATTATGTTATTTTAGTTAGTATTTAAGCACCCTACAACCCAGTTGGATCACCCTTTTAAATTGTAGCTTTCCAGCCCCAGCTGCTGCAGCCCACCGGGAAATCTCCTGGTATCCTGGTAGGTCAATCCGGCCTTGATAAACATCCTTAATATGTATAAAGGGAGGCAACTTTAGTAATCACAACATGCATATACAATTGGCATTATGAAGTAGCCAGGTGGCATTATGATATAGCCGGATGGGGACAGTGTAATATTTTCTAATATTATATCATTTTTTACTATCCAAAGCACAAATGAATTGCATAATTTAACATAAATGTATTTAATGATAATTTGTGCCTTAAAAATGGAACATTTTTAATATTAGCTAATTTCAGCTTAATATTGGCTCAAATTTTAACCGGGTGGTTTGTAAAATCAGCAGGGTGGTGCACCCACTAAAAGGGTCCTAGTGAGAGCAAAATGTACATGTTCCACAACATAGAAGAAAATAATAAAAGGAAAAAGCAAAGAAACACGCCAACGTTGCAAAATACTCTGTGAAATAAATCAGGTTTTGGCTTATGTTTATAGTTCTTACATATCTGAAGTTTTAAATGTGCAATTAAAGGCGTTTTTTAAATATAAATAATATTTATCAGCAAATAAACATTGTAAAATATCTGCACACAAAATACATGATTTAAAATAACTCTCATTTTGCATTGCTTGCAGTCCAAAGCATATTGAGTATGTTTATCTTATCTCCTTTGCTGTGGCTAATAGGTACAAATATCAATAAGCTCCTGTACGGATCAAGCAATTATTGTAATAATTGCAATCAGCATAATAATCAGGATTTTGAAATCCTCAAGAAACATTGGTTCTGTAAAAAAAATGTAAAGGTAAATTGCAGCAAAAGCAGACAAAATAAATAAAGAATACTGCAAATGGTTTTTTTTTAGCACACATTACTAAAAATGTTCTGATTAATTACATTTTGAGTTTAAATGTTCATTTAATGGGATATGAAAGTACAAAAAGAATATGTTCTGTTTTATTATAATTTTATTGTTAAACTAATGCATATAAGTGGGACCTAGAGAAACAGATCTGGTGAGCCCAGAAAAAAAAAAATGTGTGAAACCACCAATCACCAGCTAGCTCCCAGGTAAAGCATAACAAGTGAACAAAGTGAATTTAATAATATAAGTAAAATAAAAAATATCTTAAAATCCCATGCTTTACTTTTTATTCTGCATTATCATATATACCAACAGCTTCATACAGCCGTGAGGAACACAAAATCAGCTGATGAATAAGGGCCTAGCATTTCAAATTACAGATTAGTCTTTGCAGTTGGATAATATTTCTATTTTTTTTAAATATACTTTTAAAGAGACAGTGTACTGTAAAATTGGTTTCCCATTAAGGTGTTTCACATGACTTATTATACTAGCTGCAGAATATAAAGAAGTATGTCAAATTGCTCCTTATCTTTGAATCTGAAATAGCTGATTTAGTTGTTTTTCTTGGCGGCACAGTCTATTAAAATTGGCTGATCTTGCAGGGAGAGCAGACCGTATCAACTTAAATGTCCCTCTATACACGAAGACTTCCTTTTCTTTTCTCTTTTTGTATACACAAATGGCTATACTTAGAGAGAACAATTGAAAATTAAAATTTTAGTACCTATCTCTCCCACTCTCCCACTGGGAGTGCAATTTCATCAGCTGCTTCTTGGTTACGTAGCTTTTCTATAGCCAGTACTGCAGTATTGAAGTTTTCAGTATAGGTGGTTGTTTCATTAGCTATTTCAAATGACAAAAAGGAAAAGGAGCTATTTGTTAACAGTTTAATACACTCCAACAAGTAAAATAGATCACTGGGAACACATTTAAAGAGGAAAGATTTTTCAGTACACTGTCTCTTTAAGGAAATACATTTACATTAAAAATATTTGAAATTTACTTTTCAACAGGTCTAATGTGTAGCTCACAGTTTTTTATCTGCTTTAGTGATTTGTCTAGTCATGTTTGAAGAACAATTAAAAAAGCAAAAAAATGGTTTGAAAGGTATCCAATGCCAAATTTTAAAAAATTGCTTTCCAGCAGAGCAATCAAGTAAGCAGGTTGTGAGAATAGCAGGCTTATGCATGCAGACGATTGTAAAGGAAACAAATGGGTAACATGGCGGCAACCAGCGACATTCAGCTATTTCGGACCCGTATTTCTTTGTATGAAAATCCAGATCTTAAAATGAATATAAAGTTTGCGGAATCAGTGCCCGGTTTTTAAAAATCCTATTAAAAACAGGGGCACTTTCATTCATCAAACTTTACATTGCACTGGTTTTGTTAAAATACTTACCTTTTCTTCTTGAAAGCCGCTCCAGAACTGTTCCAGCCCGTTGCAAGCCTCTTCATACGTCAGCAATGACGATTTCGGCATTCTCCAATCACGACTTCCCCCCGGGGAAATCATTGCCTAAAGCAACGCCGTGACTGGAGGAAGGCCGGGATCTCCATTTCTGACGTAGGAAGAGGCTTGCGACGGGCGGGGGGAAGAAAGAAAAAAGTAAGTATTTTAACAAAACCAGTGAAATGTAAAGTTTGATGAATGAAAATGCCCCTGTTTTTAATAGGATTATTAAAAACCGGGCACTGGTTCATCAAAATTTACATTCACTTTAATGTGTTGCACTTTTAAAAGAATAAATCCAGCTCTGAAAATAGTCAAATGTCGCTGGCGGCCGCCATCTTTTCCATTTGTTTCTTTCTGAATCTAGCGAATGCCTATGCCTAGACAATAGTAGCCATGCCCAATATTTCAAAAGCACTGCCCAGCCTCAGCTCCTCCCCAAAACACCCGGTGTAAATTGCCCACCACATGCACAAAATGTTACCTATTGGATTAATCCATCTAATCATTAAAGGGACAGTCTACACCAGAATTTTTATTGTTTTAAAAGATAGATAATCCCTTTATTACCCATTTCCCAGTTTTGCATAACCAACACAGTTATAATAATATACTTTTAACCTCTGTGGTTATCTTGTATCTAAGCCTCTGCAAACTGCCCCTTTTTTCAGTTCTTTTGACAGACTTGCAGTCTAGCCAATCAGTGCCTGCTCCCAGATTACTTCACGTGCACGAGCACAGTGTTATCTATATGAAATATGTGAACTAACACCCTCTAGTGGTGAAAAACTGTTAAAATGCAATCTGAAAGAGGTGGGCTTCAAGGTCTAAGAAATTAGCATATGAACCTCCTAGGTTAAGCTTTCAACTAAGAATACCAAGAGAACAAAGCAAAATTGTTGATAAAAGTAAATTGGAAAATTGTTTAAAATTACATACTCTATCTGAATCATGAAAGTTTATTTTGGCCTAGACTGTCCCTTTAAACTGCAGCAGACACACAAATGCCAGTTAATTCGCTTTATTATTTTATTATCCTGATGTTGTAGCATAAAGCGCAGGAGACTCAGTTTACAAACAGATATATACAACAATGATCTCATGTCTGATTCCCACAGTCTGTGGATATCCACGCCCAGCCCCTACCTGCAATGTAGGACATACTCCTGGGATTATTATACCACAGGACAGGAGGCCCAAAAGCAGGACGGCCCCTGGAATATTGAAGCATGTGACAAGTATGTTATATAAATTATTTTTCTTGGAAATACAAAAGCTATAAGCATGACTTCTGCGTTTATTTTGAAATGAAGGGTTTCACATAATTGGTCATTTTAATGTAAATTCCAAATTATTCGGTTAATTCAACCAAAAGTTGCTTTTATCTGACAAGCACACAGTTGATGGCAATATCTGAGTTGCATTACAAAATCCATGTTATGTCCACAGCATGATTTTTATTAAAGCATTAATACTTAGAGTCTTGTAGTGTGAGATTGAAGAGTAATTTAACATAAAACTTAACCCCTTAATGACACAGTTGTACCCTGTACATTTTATTCGTTCTTAAAAGGTTTTTAGCCTTTTACTAGCATGCATCTTGCTGAAAGCAACAAAACTCGCTATTACGATATGCCTCACTCCAGGAGACATTCTGCAATAGTCTCTCACTGCTGTTGGCAAGAGCCGCACTATTTAACCTCTTATTATGAAAATGACCGCATCATTAAGGGGTTAAAGGGACATTCTAGTGAAAATGGAAAAAGTACATCAACGCATTTCAGTTTTAAAGCTTTTTTTCAAACACACTTATATTAGGAAAAATGATATTAGTTATGGTATTATATATAACATGGCTTCCCCTTATCTGACACCTGTCTACACACTTCAACATAACAGAAGATCACAGATAAAGATTCAGAAAAGAATTTACATACAGTGAGTAATAATAGAGTAAAATAAAAAGCCACAGCGACCTCTGTGGTGGGAGTGCTGTACTGCAGACAATATTATTACTAAAAACTAAAACTAAATACAGGCTGAATTGAACACGGGACAGACTTAAAGGGACAGTATACACCAATTTTCATATAACTGCATGTAATAGACACTACTATATAACTGCAAGTGGGAAAAAGCAGACCCGCTCCCCTCCCCCTTCCATTGCATATGAAAAGACCCTTTACACAAACAGGAGCAAGCTGGAGTAGGTAGACATCAGTATTCTCCTAAAACTTTGGGGCTTGTTAGGAGTCTAAAAATCAGAGCACTGTTATTTAAAAATAAGCAAAACTATACATTATTATTTTTATTTATTTTTTAAACTGTATAGGCTATATAAATGGATCATCTACAAAACATTTATGCAAAGAAAAATCTAGTGTATAATGTCCCTTTAATAGACAGGGACAGGAAGCCCAGGAAAAACAGGACAGTTGGCAACTATGGAGAAGGTATTGCAAAGCTGATTTACTTTACCAGCCAAAGGAAATGAAGGCAACTGTAGGCATCTACCTAATTTGCCTAAGGACAATTCCAGCTCTGCCCAAAACACTCCCAAACTGTCTTTTTTTTTTGCCAAGTCTACTGAACAGAAGAAAGCAAGACCTTCAGGAAATATGCAGTATAGATTTATTAGGTTCAGGCATATGGGACTTGACTTGAACCACAAGGGGACAAGAAATTGAATAGGCCAATAGTGTACATTTTAAAGGGACAGTAAACAACTTGTAATTACATTTCTGTTGTACAGCAAAAGAGTAACATAGCAGCCAAATCTTACAATTTTTAAAACAAATTAACATTCTTTTTACTGCAATTATTTTTCAATAGCCAAACTCCACCTACTTTTTGCCTTATTTGGAGGAGCCAATCTGAGCTTTAGTCCACAGACAACAAGGCTAGCCACAGTAATAAAGTTAGTATATAATGCATTATTTTGCCGTTGTTATCTGATAAGGCATATTATGTACATATATGTAGCAGAGTTAGCCTTGATAAGTCAGCATGTTTCATTTTAAGCTCAGAGCTGAATTATATGATACGGAGCAAAATAAATAATATAAAGTATATTGCAAAGTTTTTTCATTGTGCATAGCTAAACATTCTAAAGGTTTTTACTGTCCCTTTCTGGTGTATACCTTTTGTGTCTAAAAAGCACAACTATACCAGGACTGAATTCTACCCGGGTATTACAAAATTGTAACCTGACGTGGACTTGACTGTACCTGTATGCGTACCCTTTGTCTTAATTATTTTGTAAACGTAATTTTTCAATAAAGTTTTGAAAACTCAAATAAAAAATTAACTGCAGGTGAGGTGAGTATGTCTCCAAATTATACATTCTATTTGGTTTAGGGGCATATTGCATTGGCTAAACAGCCTGGGAATGAACAACAAATAGATTATTTAAAATAGATCCACACAAAAAAAAAACAGATTTTTTTTCTGTCTATAGAAAAGAAGCCAACAGCTTCATTGATTAATAATTAATTAGGCAGACGTGATTTAGCAGCTGTGAGCAATCAATATCCAAATTGCTGATTTAACATGTGAGCCACATCATTTCCTACGTGATTCAATGCTGTTTCGTGTCTTTCTGAAAGGATTAATACCACTGGAAAATATGCTTGAGAAATGTTCTTTTACATTATACTTTTAGAATAATGGCTTTTGGTTTGTGAATTAAGGTTCAATAACAGATAACAGAACTCTGTAGTCATAGTGATTTATACCTTTTTGTGCTGTAGAACAAATATATGATTACAACATTTTTTTTTTTTATATCACAGTATTCTTATTTGTTGACTAGAAAATATGGAGGGGGTAAGCAATGCTACGTGAACTGTAGGGATTAACTCCTTGATTACTGCAAGAAAATAGTTATGTTTCACTAGTTTGTACTACAGAAAATATGGGGGACTGTGCTGATTTGGGGGTGAAAGACTGACCCATATATTGTTTTTTATTCTTATTATTATGTATACAGCAGTTATCAGGCATTGATTACAATGGTCTAGCTTTCTCCTTGCTACCTATTACAACGGCCAAGTACTCTAGGAAGCAAAGACAGCCTCAGGGAACAACCAAGTTTTACCCAAAATATGACTTTCATAGAGAAGAACCTTCCTGCATTTCATCAATTTGCTCTCACTTAAAAAAAATAAAAGCCTGGACACAGAATACCAGGCAGTTCACATCCGAAGGAGAAATATGGCAACCCAGTTGTATTTTTCAGCATTCTGTGGGGCTCAATAATGAAGTGCAGCCATATCCCAGTCTAGTCACACTGGGCAAGGGGTCAATGTCAGGTTTACTCCATCATCCTTGGACACTCAGGTTAAATTAAATTTTCATGATTAATTTTAAACAACTTTCCAATTTACTTCCATGAAATAAAATGTGCACAGTCTTTTATATTTACATTTTTTGAGTCACCAGATCCTACTGAGCATGTGCAAGAATTCACAGACTATACATATATGCATTTGTGATTGGCTGATTGCTATCACATGGTACAAAGGGAATGTGGAAATATACATAACTTTGAAATTTGTTATAAAAAGTCTACTACTCATTTGAAGTTCAGACTAAGTGCTATTGCATTGTCTTGTTATCTTGCATTTGTTGATTATGCAAATCTAATGTGTTGACTGGTCCTTTAAGATCTAGTTGAATTAGTAAGTGTAACAAAAGTAAGATTACAATACTAAAAGAAAAACTATTTTTTTTTTCTATCATTGGATTGGCCAAACATGCAAAAAAAATAATAGAAAATGTTCTTAAAGGGACACTCAAGTCAGAATAAACTTTTATGATTAAGATAGAACATGCAGTTTTAAGACACTTTCCAATTTACTTCCATTATCAAATTTTGCACTTTTTATCTTTTGTCTTTTTATATGCACTCGTTTTGGGGAACAAGATCCTACTGAGCATGTGCACAAGCTCACAAGGTATATGTATACTAGCCTGTGATTGGTTGATGTCTGTCACATGATACAAGGGGCTGGAAAATGGGAGAAAAAAATTATTTGACAGAAAAAAATCTACTGCTTATTTGAAATCAGAGTAGGTGTTAATTCATTGTCTTTTTATTATGCACTTGCTAATTATGTAATTCTACTGCATTGAGTAGTCCTTTAAGTGTTTTTGATTTCACACAGGTTTCCAAAGACCTATACAGACCCCAAATAAGGTCAAAGAGAATGTAAAACAACCAGCTAATTGATTTGTTATGGATGATTAAGTTTAATATCTTGGTGACATTATTTTTTTCACTGCATTGAAAACAATAAACATAATTTTTCTATGTATAAAAATAGTCATGTTAGTTCAGAGTAGGAATTCCTCCAAATTATTTCCTACGAAGGACTAGATTACAAGTGCAGCAGTATTTTGCACTTCCACTAGAGTAATAACTCGGCTAGAATTAAGATTTTTGTCCTAGTGGGGTTGCGCTTGTATTACAAGTTGAAAGTAAACTGTTTTTGCTCTAGCGGTATCCCGACTAGCGCAAAAATTCGAACTTAGAATATCACGTGCACATTCCCCCATAGAATGCAATGAAGAAAATACACCCCACTCTCGAGCAAACACCATAATAAATTCTCATTAGTGCTAACCCGACATGAAAATATGAATATTTCATATTCCAACGTTCTTTACTTAACGGAATTTGTTCTATTGATTCATAAATACATATTTCTACATATATCTGATGTGTTTTTAAAACAAATTTATATTTAATACCTTTATATAGAGATGATTATATATAGGTATAGATATGTACATATATATATATATATATATATATATATATATATATATATATACACATATATTTAAAAATACAAAAACATATTCTGCCTTGTACAGGACATTTGAATGTGAAGTACTTACAGTAAATACATAGTTAAAGCCTTTATAAAAATGATTATTGCATGAATTTGTTTTTACATGTTTTCATCCATTTAACGGCAAAAGGCTTTAATGGACTTATACAGTTGCAAGAAAAAGTATGTGAACCCTTTGGAATGATATGGATTTCTGCACAAATTGGTCATAAAATGTGATCTGATCATCATCTAAGTCACAACAATAGACAATCACAGTCTGCTTAAACTAATAACACACAGAGAATGAAATGTTGCATGTTTTTATTGAACACACCATGTAAACATTCACAGTGCAGGTGGAAAAAGTATGTGAACCCCTAGACTAATGACATCTCCAAGAGCTAATTGGAGTGAGATGTCAGCCAACTGGAGTCCAATCAATGAGATGAGATTGGAGGTGTTGGTTACAGCTGCCCCGCTCTATAAAAAACACACACCAGTTCTGGGTTTGCTTTTTACAAGAAGCATTGCCTAATGTGAATGATGCTTCGCACAAAAGAGCTCTCAGAAGACCTACGATTAAGAATTGTTGACTTGCATAAAGCTGGAAAGGGTTATAAAAGTATCTCCAAAAGCCTTGCTGTTCATCAGTCCACGGTAAGACAAATTGTCTATAAATGGAGAAAGTTCAGCACTGCTGCTACTCTCCCTAGAAGTGGCCGTCCTGTAAAGATGACTGCAAGAGCACAGCGCAGACTGCTCAATGAGGTGAAGAAGAATCCTAGAGTGTCGGCTAAAGACTTACAAAAGTCACTGGCAAATGCTAACATCCCTGTTAGCAACTCTACAATACGTAAAACACTAAACAAGAGTGGATTTCATGGGAGGATACCACAGAAGAAGTCACTGCTGTCCAAACAAAACATTGCTGCACGTTTACAGTTTGCACAAGAGCACCTGGATGTTCCACAGCAGTACTGGCAAAATATTCTGTGGACAGATGAAACCAAAGTTGAGTTGTTTGGAAGAAACACACAACACTATGTGTGGCGAAAAAGAGGCACAGCACACCAACATCAAAACCTCATCCCAACTGTGAAGTATGGTGGTGGGGGCATCATGGTTTGGGGCTGCTTTGCTGCGTCAGGGCCTGGACGGATTGCTATCATCGAAGGAAAAATGAATTCCCAAGTTTATCAAGACATTTTGCAGGAGAACTTAAGGCCATCTGTCTACCAGCTGAAGCTCAACAGAAGATGGGTGTTGCAACAGGACAATGACCCAAAGCATAGAAGTAAATCAACAACAGAATGGCTTAAACAGAAGAAAGTACACCTTCTGAAGTGGCCCAGTCAGAGTCCTGACCTCAACCCGATTGAGATGCTGTGGCATGACCTCAAGAAAGCGATTCACACCAGACATCCCAAGAATATTGCTGAACTGAAACAGTTCTGTAAAGAGGAATGGTTAAGAATTACTCCTGACCGTTGTGCACGTCTGATCTGCAACTACAGGAAATGTTTGGTTGAAGTTATTGCTGCCAAAGGAGGTTCAACCAGTTATTAAATCCAAGGGCTCACATACTTTTTCCACCTGCACTGTGAATGTTTACATGGTGTGTTCAATAAAAACATGGCAACATTTAATTCTTCATGTGTTATTAGTTTAAGCAGACTGTGATTGTCTATTGTTGTGGCTTAGATGATGATCAGATCACATTATATGACCAATTTGTGCAGAAATCCATATCATTCCAAAGGGTTCACATACTTTTTCTTGCAACTGTATATATATATATATATATATATATATATATATATATATATATATATATATATATATATATATATATATATATATATATATATATATATATATATGTCTGTATATGTATACATATGTATTTATGTGTTTATATGTGTATATATGTCTGTAAATACATATATACAAATATAAATACATAAATACATATGTACATATATATATATATATATACAGTATATATATATATATATATATATATATATATATATACACACATACATCATTAGACATATGTATCTCTCTGTTAAAGCCATTTGGTGGCTTTTTTTTTCTATATATTTTTTATTAGACAGTGTTATTATAAGTGTAACTGTACGTTGTAATGTATTTTTTTCAAGTGTTTTATGCAACTTTTTATTTTCGCCAAACAGTTAACCAGAGCTCTGAAATCACGGTAATGATTCTAGCGTAAATCACGATTGCATTTATGCGATAGTGTTTATTTTCAACTTGTAATACGAGCGGTAAGCCCAATGAGCGCAAACCCTCGCGATATACCCCTTATCACTATGGCACAAACGATTGTGCTCCACTTGTAATCTAGCCCGAAGAATTTCTTTCACCCGGACAATCCCCAGCAACCTCAGGCCTCCTCCGTTCCTGTCTCTGATTCTTCTTTGATAAGAGTATCTCTAGAAGTTATGATCTCCAACATGTGAGATGATATTGCTTCTCTTCATTCTCTTCTTTTAGCTTTTAGAGAGGACTTTAATCACCCCCTATAGTCTGTATATAAAACAAATGTATTTATAGGTGAAAAACAGAGAACAGTCATTCCACACTGTCAACCAAAAGAAGCTTCTATCTATGATATTACAGGTTGTCAGTACAATATAGCTCATTTGGAACACATGGGCCCCTAGTTATCAAGCCGTCAACCTCAAATACGCTGGAATTCCGCAGCGTATTTGAGGCGAGGCTGATTTGCCTTAGTTATCAAGCCCTACACATCGGCAAAAGTAGAATCTGGTGACGTAAGCATCGATCCGCCGGACTCAGTCCGACACAGATCGATTCTTACGTCACTCCAGATGTTCCGAACACAAGTTTGGAACAATCTGACTGCTTTTGGGAGTTATCAAAATCCCAGCAGGTACACTCGGCACTTTTACGGTCCAGCGTACCTGGTTTTCAAACCGCCGCCCTGGAGGTGGCGGATCCCATAGGAGTCAGACCATAGTGAAAGTTCAAGTTCCCTGCTGCCTGACATCCCATTCATTCCTATGGGAAGTGTGTACACCTAACACCCTAACATGTACCCCGAGTCTAAGCACCCCTAGTCTGCCCCCCCCTACACCGCCGCCACCTATATTAAACATTTTAACCCCTAAACCGCCGCTCCCGGACCCCGCCGCAACTCTAAGAAATCTGTTAACCCCTAAACCCCCGCTCCCGGCCCCTGCCGCCACCTACATAATACCTATTAACCCCTATCCTGCCCCCCTATACTGCCGCCACCCCTAATAAATGTATTAACCCCTATCCTGCCGCTCCCGGACCCCGCCGCAATGAAATAAATAGTTTAACCCCTAAACCGCCGCTCCCAGACCCCGCTGCCACCTATGTTAAACTTATTAACCCCTAATCTGCCCCCCCTACACCGTCGCCACCTATAATATTTTTATTAACCCCTATCCTGCCCCCACTATACCGCCGCAACCTATAATAAAATTATTAACCCCTAAAGCTAAGTCTAACCCTAACCCTAACACTCCCCTAAATTAAATCTAATTTAAATCTAACAAAATAAATTAACTCTTATTAACTAAATTATTCCTATTTAAAGCTAAATACTTACCTGTAAAATAAACCCTAAAGTAGCTACAATATAACTAATAGTTACATTGTAGCTATTTTAGGATTTATTTTTATTTTACAGGCAACTTTCAATTTATTTTAACTAGGTAGAATAGCTATTAAATAGTTATTCACTCTTTAATAGCTACCTAGCTAAAATAAAGAGAAATTTACCTGTAAAATATAAACTAACCTAAGTTACAATTACACCTAACACTACACTATCATTAACTAAATGAATCCTATTTAAAACTAAATACTTACCTGTAAAATAAACCCTAAAATAGCTACAATGTAATTAATAATTACATTGTAGCTATTTTAGGGTTTATATTTATTTTACAGGTAACTTTGTATTTATTTTAACTAGGTACAATAGCTATTAAATAGTTAATAACTATTTAATAACTACCTAGCTAAAAGAAATACAAAATTACCATTAAAATAAATCCTAACCTAAGTTACAATTAAACCTAACACTACACTATCATTAAATACATTAAATAAATTAAATACAAATACCTACAAATAAATACAAATAAATACACTATCTAAAGTACAAAAAATAAAAAAAGAACTAACTTACAAAAAATAAAAAAATAATTTACAACAATTTTAAGCTAATTACACCTACTCTAAGCCCCAAAATAAAAAAAATTCCCTACCCTATTCTACATTTAAAATATACCAGCTCTATTACCTTACCAGCCCTTAAAAGGGCCTTTTGCGGGGCATGCCCCAAAGAAAACAGCTCTTTTGCCTGTAAAATAAAAATACAACCCCCCCAACATTAAAACCCACCACCCACACACCCCTACTCTAACCCACCCAAACCCCCCTTAAAAAACCTAACACTACCCCCTGAAGATCTTCCTACCTTGAGTCGTCTTCACTCAGCCGAGCCGAATTCTTCATCCAATCCGGGCGATGTCTTCATCCAAGCAGGGGCTAAAGAGGTCCATCATCCGGCTGAAGTCTTCATCCAAGCGGGGGCTGAAGAGGTCCATCATCCGGCTGAAGTCTTCATCCAAGCGGGGGCTGAAGAGGTCTTCCATCCGGCTGAAGTCTTCTATCAAGCGGCATGAAGACTGAAGACTTCAGCCGGATGATGGACCTCTTCAGTCCCCGCTTGGATGAAGACATCGCCCGGATTGGATGAAGAATTCGGCTCGGCTGAGTGAAGACGACTCAAGGTAGGAAGATCTTCAGGGGGGTAGTGTTAGGTTTATTTAAGGGGGGTTTGGGTTAGATTAGGGGTGTGTGGGTGGTGGGTTTTAATGTTGGGGGGGGTTGTATTTTTATTTTACAGGCAAAAGAGCTGTTTTCTTTGGGGCATGCCCCGCAAAAGGCCCTTTTAAGGGCTGGTAAGGTAATAGAGCTGGTATCTTTTAAATGTAGAATAGGGTAGGGAATTTTTTTTTTGGGGGGGCTTTGTTATTTTATTAGGGGCCTTAGAGTAGGTGTAATTAGCATAAAATTGTTGTAATATTTTTATAATGTTTGTAAATTATTTTTTTATTTTTTGTAACTTAGTTCTTTTTTTATTTTTTTGTACTTTAGTTAGTGTATTTATTTGTATTTATTTTTAGGTATTTGTATTTAATTTATTTAATTTATTTAATGATAGTGTAGTGTTAGGTTTAATTGTAACTTAGGTTAGGATTTATTTTACTGGTAATTTTGTATTTCTTTAAGCTAGGTAGTTATTAAATAGTTAATAACTATTTAATAGCTATTGTACCTAGTTAAAATAAATACAAAGTTACCTGTAAAATAAATATAAACCCTAAAATAGCTACAATGTATTTATTAATTACATTGTAGCTATCTTAGGGTTTATTTTACAGGTAAGTATTTAGTTTTAAATAGGATTTATTTATTTAATGATAGTGTAGTGTTATGTGTAATTGTAACTTAGGTTAGTTTTTATTTTACAGGTAAATTTCTCTTTATTTTAACTAGGTAGCTATTAAATAGTTAATAACTATTCAATAGCTATTGTACCTAGTTAAAATAAATTGAAAGATGCCTGTAAAATAAAAATAAATCCTAAGATAGCTACAATATAATTATTATTATTTATATTGTAGCTATATTAGGGTTTATTTTAAAGGTAAGTATTTAGTTTTAAATAGGATTAATTTAGTTAATAAGAGAAATATTATTTAGATTTATTTAATTAATATTTAAGTTAGGGGGGTGTTAGGGTTAGTGTTAGACTTAGGTTTAGGGGTTAATAATTTTATTACAGTGGCGGCGGTGTAGGGGGGCAGGATAGGGGTTAATAAATATATTATAGGTGGCGATGGTGTAGGGGGGCAGATTAGGGGTTAATAAGTTTAATATAGGTTGCGGCGGTTTAGGGGTTAAACTATTTATTTAGTTGCTGCGAGGTCCGGGAGCGGCAGGATAGGGGTTAATAACTTTATTATAGGTGGCGGCGGTATAGGGGGGGCAGGATAGGGGTTACTAAGTATAATGTAGGTGGCGGCGGTGTCCGGAAGCGGCAGTTTAGGGGTTAATACATTTATAAGAGTTGCGGCGGGGTCTAGGAGCGGCGGTTTAGGGGTTAATAACTTTATTTAGTTGCGGGGGGCTCCGGGGGCGCCGGTATAGGGGGTAGAACAGTGTAGTTAGTGTGGGTGCTTAGTGACAGGCTAGCAATAAAGCTGTAGAAAAGCCGAAGAGCAGCAAGATCGGATGAGTGATAACTATCACAGGCCGCTGCTCATCACCCCGTACTTGGTGCGCGGCTTTTTGACAGCTTTATTGATAACTTAGGCGAAATTTTTCAGGTCTGCGGCGGCGATGGTAGGCGAGCTTAGGCGGGCGTATTGGGCCGGCGAAGGCAGGTAAAGTAGACGGCTTGATAACTAGGCCTCATGATCTTAAATGAGAAAAAAAAGTCCAGGGTCATAATACAAGAATTCAGGGCTTCCTGAATAGGGCATAGGATCTTCCACCACATATAACTCCTATATTAAGGAAATTCTTGCTACACATTATAGCCAGGAGAGTGATTATCCACGTAATATTTTCCTTGCATTTAAATTAAATGGTGCATTTTACAGCACATTTCTTTAAAATACCTTTTTACCAAGCAGATTAGATTTTATATACAGTTTTAAGGTACTTTCTACGTAGTGGTAAAGTGTGTTTTCTAAGGCCCTGACAAGAAAATCAGAGCTATACTTCTAAATTTGATGGATTTGGATTTTTTTCCCTCAGGTGTTGGTGTAAATGTGTTTAAAACATAATGATGTTTATCTTATGAACACAACATAAAGTTTCCCAATGGCACAAAAACATCAGCAAAATACTGCAATTCACTGCAGCATCCATCTCTGTGATACACTTGTAATATGAGCGATAATAGCGCACCCTCAGCTATCCATTTAAAGTATAGTCCGTGGTAAAACAATCATGTTGACAAATTTTAGCTTGTCTGGTAAAACCTTTTTCAACACCCACTTGCAATAACAGACATTGGGGTCAATTTATCAAGCTCCGCACAGAGCTTGATGCCCCGTGTTTCCGGCGAGCCTTCAGAAGTTATGAAGCAGCGGTCTAAAGGCCACTGTTCCATAACCTGTCCGCCTGCTCTGAGGCAGCAGACAGAAATCAACCCGATCAAATACGATTGGGTTGATTGACACCCCCTGCCGCAAATCTGCAGGGGGCGGCATTGCACCAGCAGTTAACAAGAACTGCTGGTGCAATGATAAATGCCAACAGCGTATGCTGTCGGCATTTATCGATGTGCGGCGGACATGATACGCTATTTCGTATTATGTCCGTCCGCACAATAATAAATAGACCCCTATGCGTTATTCTTTGTGCAAAGTCACGCTAAGGATAACACACCTTGCATTTTCACTTGCACTAGACTTGTAATTAAGCCCATAGTAAACCAGTGCCAGTAATACACAAATGACATGTGACGAAAAAATGGCGCTTTAACTTTCTTGTTACTTGATGATTTTATGTGTGTGTATTTATGTTTTCTACATAGTTAAAGGGACATTTAACCCAAAATGTTTCTTTCGTGATTCAGATAGAGCATACAATTTGTAACAACTTTCCAATGTACATCTATTATCAAATTTTCTTTGTTTCTTGTTATCCTTTGTTGAAAAGCAAAAAGGTAAGTTCAGGGGTGTGCACATGTCTGCAGCACTCTATGGCAACAGTTTTGCAACAATGTAATACATTAGCAATAGCACTAGATGGCAGCACTCTTTCCTATCATACAGTGCTTCAGGCACGTGCACGCTACCTACCTAGGTATACCTTCAACAAAGAATAACATGAGAACAAAGCAAATTTGATAATTTGGAAACTTTTTTTAAACTTGTATTCTCTATCTGAATCATGAAAGAAAAACTTTGGAATGCATGTCCCTTTAAAAAATCCTTTTTTCTTCTATGAATAAAAATTCATTACTTTAAAGCTTACTTTACTGTTTTCTATCTTTTTCCAATATATTCAGATCACATATTGAATTTCTGCTTAATATATATATACAAATATAAATACATAAATACATATGTACATATATATATATATATATATATATACAGTATATATATATATATATATATATATATATATATATATATATATATATATACACACATACATCATTAGACATATGTATCTCTCTGTTAAAGCCATTTGGTGGCTTTTTTTTTCTATATATTTTTTATTAGACAGTGTTATTATAAGTGTAACTGTACGTTGTAATGTATTTTTTTCAAGTGTTTTATGCAACTTTTTATTTTCGCCAAACAGTTAACCAGAGCTCTGAAATCACGGTAATGATTCTAGCGTAAATCACGATTGCATTTATGCGATAGTGTTTATTTTCAACTTGTAATACGAGCGGTAAGCCCAATGAGCGCAAACCCTCGCGATATACCCCTTATCACTATGGCACAAACGATTGTGCTCCACTTGTAATCTAGCCCGAAGAATTTCTATCACCCGGACAATCCCCAGCAACCTCAGGCCTCCTCCGTTCCTGTCTCTGATTCTTCTTTGATAAGAGTATCTCTAGAAGTTATGATCTCCAACATGTGAGATGATATTGCTTCTCTTCATTCTCTTCTTTTAGCTTTTAGAGAGGACTTTAATCACCCCCTATAGTCTGTATATAAAACAAATGTATTTATAGGTGAAAAACAGAGAACAGTCATTCCACACTGTCAACCAAAAGAAGCTTCTATCTATGATATTACAGGTTGTCAGTACAATATAGCTCATTTGGAACACATGGGCCCCTAGTTATCAAGCCGTCAACCTCAAATACGCTGGAATTCCGCAGCGTATTTGAGGCGAGGCTGATTTGCCTTAGTTATCAAGCCCTACACATCGGCAAAAGTAGAATCTGGTGACGTAAGCATCGATCCGCCGGACTCAGTCCGACACAGATCGATTCTTACGTCACTCCAGATGTTCCGAACACAAGTTTGGAACAATCTGACTGCTTTTGGGAGTTATCAAAATCCCAGCAGGTACACTCGGCACTTTTACGGTCCAGCGTACCTGGTTTTCAAACCGCCGCCCTGGAGGTGGCGGATCCCATAGGAGTCAGACCATAGTGAAAGTTCAAGTTCCCTGCTGCCTGACATCCCATTCATTCCTATGGGAAGTGTGTACACCTAACACCCTAACATGTACCCCGAGTCTAAGCACCCCTAGTCTGCCCCCCCTACACCGCCGCCACCTATATTAAACATTTTAACCCCTAAACCGCCGCTCCCGGACCCCGCCGCAACTCTAAGAAATCTGTTAACCCCTAAACCCCCGCTCCCGGCCCCTGCCGCCACCTACATAATACCTATTAACCCCTATCCTGCCCCCTATACTGCCGCCACCCCTAATAAATGTATTAACCCCTATCCTGCCGCTCCCGGACCCCGCCGCAATGAAATAAATAGTTTAACCCCTAAACCGCCGCTCCCAGACCCCGCTGCCACCTATGTTAAACTTATTAACCCCTAATCTGCCCCCCCTACACCGTCGCCACCTATAATATTTTTATTAACCCCTATCCTGCCCCCACTATACCGCCGCAACCTATAATAAAATTATTAACCCCTAAAGCTAAGTCTAACCCTAACCCTAACACTCCCCTAAATTAAATCTAATTTAAATCTAACAAAATAAATTAACTCTTATTAACTAAATTATTCCTATTTAAAGCTAAATACTTACCTGTAAAATAAACCCTAAAGTAGCTACAATATAACTAATAGTTACATTGTAGCTATTTTAGGATTTATTTTTATTTTACAGGCAACTTTCAATTTATTTTAACTAGGTAGAATAGCTATTAAATAGTTATTCACTCTTTAATAGCTACCTAGCTAAAATAAAGAGAAATTTACCTGTAAAATATAAACTAACCTAAGTTACAATTACACCTAACACTACACTATCATTAACTAAATGAATCCTATTTAAAACTAAATACTTACCTGTAACTTTGTATTTATTTTAACTAGGTACAATAGCTATTAAATAGTTAATAACTATTTAATAACTACCTAGCTAAAAGAAATACAAAATTACCATTAAAATAAATCCTAACCTAAGTTACAATTAAACCTAACACTACACTATCATTAAATACATTAAATAAATTAAATACAAATACCTACAAATAAATACAAATAAATACACTATCTAAAGTACAAAAAATAAAAAAAGAACTAACTTACAAAAAATAAAAAAATAATTTACAACAATTTTAAGCTAATTACACCTACTCTAAGCCCCAAAATAAAAAAAATTCCCTACCCTATTCTACATTTAAAATATACCAGCTCTATTACCTTACCAGCCCTTAAAAGGGCCTTTTGCGGGGCATGCCCCAAAGAAAACAGCTCTTTTGCCTGTAAAATAAAAATACAACCCCCCCAACATTAAAACCCACCACCCACACACCCCTACTCTAACCCACCCAAACCCCCCTTAAAAAACCTAACACTACCCCCTGAAGATCTTCCTACCTTGAGTCGTCTTCACTCAGCCGAGCCGAATTCTTCATCCAATCCGGGCGATGTCTTCATCCAAGCAGGGGCTAAAGAGGTCCATCATCCGGCTGAAGTCTTCATCCAAGCGGGGGCTGAAGAGGTCCATCATCCGGCTGAAGTCTTCATCCAAGCGGGGGCTGAAGAGGTCTTCCATCCGGCTGAAGTCTTCTATCAAGCGGCATGAAGACTGAAGACTTCAGACGGATGATGGACCTCTTCAGCCCCCGCTTGGATGAAGACATCGCCCGGATTGGATGAAGAATTCGGCTCGGCTGAGTGAAGACGACTCAAGGTAGGAAGATCTTCAGGGGGGTAGTGTTAGGTTTATTTAAGGGGGGTTTGGGTTAGCTTAGGGGTGTGTGGGTGGTGGGTTTTAATGTTGGGGGGGGGTTGTATTTTTATTTTACAGGCAAAAGAGCTGTTTTCTTTGGGGCATGCCCCGCAAAAGGCCCTTTTAAGGGCTGGTAAGGTAATAGAGCTGGTATCTTTTAAATGTAGAATAGGGTAGGGAATTTTTTTTTTTGGGGGGCTTTGTTATTTTATTAGGGGCCTTAGAGTAGGTGTAATTAGCATAAAATTGTTGTAATATTTTTATAATGTTTGTAAATTATTTTTTTATTTTTTGTAACTTAGTTCTTTTTTTATTTTTTTGTACTTTAGTTAGTGTATTTATTTGTATTTATTTTTAGGTATTTGTATTTAATTTATTTAATTTATTTAATGATAGTGTAGTGTTAGGTTTAATTGTAACTTAGGTTAGGATTTATTTTACTGGTAATTTTGTATTTCTTTTAGCTAGGTAGTTATTAAATAGTTAATAACTATTTAATAGCTATTGTACCTAGTTAAAATAAATACAAAGTTACCTGTAAAATAAATATAAACCCTAAAATAGCTACAATGTATTTATTAATTACATTGTAGCTATCTTAGGGTTTATTTTACAGGTAAGTATTTAGTTTTAAATAGGATTTATTTATTTAATGATAGTGTAGTGTTATGTGTAATTGTAACTTAGGTTAGTTTTTATTTTACAGGTAAATTTCTCTTTATTTTAACTAGGTAGCTATTAAATAGTTAATAACTATTCAATAGCTATTGTACCTAGTTAAAATAAATTGAAAGATGCCTGTAAAATAAAAATAAATCCTAAGATAGCTACAATATAAATAATAATAATTATATTGTAGCTATCTTAGGGTTTATTTTAAAGGTAAGTATTTAGTTTTAAATAGGATTAATTTAGTTAATAAGAGAAATATTATTTAGATTTATTTAATTAATATTTAAGTTAGGGGGGTGTTAGGGTTAGTGTTAGACTTAGGTTTAGGGGTTAATAATTTTATTACAGTGGCGGCGGTGTAGGGGGGCAGGATAGGGGTTAATAAATATATTATAGGTGGCGATGGTGTAGGGGGGCAGATTAGGGGTTAATAAGTTTAATATAGGTTGCGGCGGTTTAGGGGTTAAACTATTTATTTAGTTGCTGCGAGGTCCGGGAGCGGCAGGATAGGGGTTAATAACTTTATTATAGGTGGCGGCGGTATAGGGGGGGCAGGATAGGGGTTACTAAGTATAATGTAGGTGGCGGCGGTGTCCGGGAGCGGCAGTTTAGGGGTTAATACATTTATAAGAGTTGCGGCGGGGTCTAGGAGCGGCGGTTTAGGGGTTAATAACTTTATTTAGTTGCGGGGGGCTCCGGGGGCGCCGGTATAGGGGGTAGAACAGTGTAGTTAGTGTGGGTGCTTAGTGACAGGCTAGCAATAAAGCTGTAGAAAAGCCGAAGAGCAGCAAGATCGGATGAGTGATAACTATCACAGGCCGCTGCTCATCACCCCGTACTTGGTGCGCGGCTTTTTGACAGCTTTATTGATAACTTAGGCGAAATTTTTCAGGTCTGCGGCGGCGATGGTAGGCGAGCTTAGGCGGGCGTATTGGGCCGGCGAAGGCAGGTAAAGTAGACGGCTTGATAACTAGGCCTCATGATCTTAAATGAGAAAAAAAAGTCCAGGGTCATAATACAAGAATTCAGGGCTTCCTGAATAGGGCATAGGATCTTCCAGCACATATAACTCCTATATTAAGGAAATTCTTGCTACACATTATAGCCAGGAGAGTGATTATCCACGTAATATTTTCCTTGCATTTAAATTAAATGGTGCATTTTACAGCACATTTCTTTAAAATACCTTTTTACCAAGCAGATTAGATTTTATATACAGTTTTAAGGTACTTTCTACGTAGTGGTAAAGTGTGTTTTCTAAGGCCATGACAAGAAAATCAGAGCTATACTTCTAAATTTGATGGATTTGGATTTTTTCCCCTCATGTTTTGTTGTGAATGTTTTTAAAACATAATGATGTTTATCTTATGAACACAACATAAAGTTTCCCAATGGCACAAAACATCAGCACAATACTGCAATTCACTGCAGCATCCATCTCTGTAATACACTTGTAATATGAGCAATAATAGCGCACCCTCAGCTATCCATTTAAAGTATAGTCCGTGGTAAAACAATCATGTTGACAAATTTTAGCTTGTCTAGTAAAACCTTTTTCAACACCCACTTGCAATAACAGACATTGGGGTCAATTTATCAAGCTCCGCACGGAGCTTGATGCCCCGTGTTTCCGGCGAGCCTTCAGAAGTTATGAAGCAGCGGTCTAAAGGCCACTGTTCCATAACCTGTCCGCCTGCTCTGAGGCAGCAGACAGAAATCAACCCGATCAAATACGATCGGGTTGATTGACACCCCCTGCCGCGAATCTGCAGGGGGCGGCATTGCACCAGCAGTTAACAAGAACTGCTGGTGCAATGATAAATGCCGACAGCGTATGCTGTCGGCATTTATCGATGTGCGGTGGACATGATATGCTACTTCGTATTATGTCCGTCCGCACAATAATAAATAGACCCCTATGCGTTATTCTTTGCGCAAAGTCGCGCTAAGGATAACACACCCCGCATTTTCACTTGCACTAGACTTGTAATTAAGCCCCTAGTAAACCAGTGTCAGTAATACACAAATGACATGTGACGAAAAAATGGCGCTTTAACTTTCTTGTTACTTGATGATTTTATGTGTGTGTGTATTTATGTTTTCTACATAGTTAAAGGGACATTTAACCCAAAATGTTTCTTTCACGATTCAGAGCATACAATTTGTAGCAACTTTCCAATGTACTTCTATTATCAATTTTTCTTTGTTTTCTTGTTATCCTTTGTTGAAAAGCAAAAAGGTAAGTTCAGGGGTGTGCACATGTCTGCAGCACTCTATGGCAACAGTTTTGCAACAATGTAATACATTAGCAATAGCACTAGATGGCAGCACTCTTTCCTATCATACAGTGCTTCAGGCACGTGCACGCTACCTACCTAGGTATACCTTCAACAAAGAATAACATGAGAACAAAGCAAATTTGATCATTTGGAAACTTTTTTTAAACTTGTATTCTCTATCTGAATCATGAAAGAAAAACTTTGGAATGCATGTCCCTTTAAAAAATCCTTTTTTCTTCTATGAATAAAAATTCATTACTTTAAAGCTTACTTTACTGTTTTCTATCTTTTTCCAATATATTCAGATCACATATTGAATTTCTGCTTAATATATACACACAATTCACTGGCAACAGAATTTTTCATTTATCTAGTTCTACTTCATTCAATAAATTAGCACCTTTTATATTTTTATTTTGTATTTTTATTATTACTGTAGTAATAGGACTTTATGAAAGTGTCAATCCTTATCTTGTAAAAGAAACACACAGGGACTACACTGCCAACCAAGATACGCACTGAGTCTCATTTTATCACAGTCAAAAGCTAAGATACCATATTACATTTTTTAAAGTGATATTATTATATATGAGACAAACACAGTTTTTGTAGATTTTCTGAACCATTTTATTACAAAGTAAAAGGATATTTCAGCGCACGGTAACTGCAGCTTTTGCTTTCTAAAACTGTACATAAAGATTCAGCATTACTTTATTTTATAATAATGTATGTTAAAAAAACAGCAAATATCTCTATAATATAAATAGTTACAGTGATCTATACTCCCCCAAAGAGCATATTCTAATTTTCGATCTCTTAATCTGAGGGATTTTAATATTTATTTTGACAGTCACTTCTGCCTCCAAATTCTTTTTAAAGGGGCATAAAAAAATCTTGTGATTATAATCTGCAATACTTAATTATGCAGAGTAAAAACAAATTGCAGTATATTTTTATTATTCATTAACCTCTTTTATTTTTAATTAACTTAATTAAAACTGTAGTTTTCAATTCTGAGAACTGGAAGTACACACTGCAGACTTGAAAATGGTAATCTTGCTACATATCTGCTCCTAATTGGCCTCAGTTAAGGGGATTCGATAAAATAGCGCATAGTAAGAGGTTTTGCTGACAAAATTACTTCAGTAACATGTCCAGACTGGCTCCTCCAAATAAGGCAATCCATAATCTGTGACGGCATCAGAACATCGCGCAGCGAAGGGGGTAAGTCGTACAGCGATGGCAGCAAACTTAAATATAAATATATAGGATTATATACATATATATTTATGTGTTTATATGTGTATATACACATATTAACACGTAATTATATATATATATATATATATATATATATATATATACACATATATTTATATATTTACTGGGAACACACAGTTCCCATAGACCGCAATGTAAAGGCACTTTTCAGTGCCGTCTTTTTCTAAAACCCCACTCCCACCAACTTTAGCCCCAAAATACTGCCTAGTGCAGTAATTTTATTAAAAAATAAAGCTGCTGCTATCTTTATTTTTTAATAAAATACACTAGGCTATATTTTGGGGCCATTTGGGGCACATTTATAAAATGAACCAGAGCTCTGATCTTTGGTTAATTTTAGATGGATGGGCAACAAGGGCGGACCTATAGACAGTGCAGCCGGTGCCACTGCACCGGGGTCGGAGAGTTGGTAGGGGCCCACAAACAGTCCTCAAAGAAAAATGTAAAAAACAGGATCTGCTTTTTTTTTTGGTTCACGACTGACCGTACCAACTGCTTATGTCAGATGACATGGGGGGCCCACATAGTCGTAGCTCAGCAGCCAGCCAATCCATCTGCATTGGGAAAGGTCCTACTGGCTTTACCACTGTTACCAGTTAACTGCTCTTTCAAAACTGGTGGTGGGGATTGTTCAGGGCGGGGCTAACTGTCTTCGCATCGAAAGCTGGAGCACGGTGCCACATGTTGAGTTCAACATCTGCAGCTGCAGAGACATGCTCTCTTCATTCTTGTGGCTGTGTCACTCGTCTCACTTACTCTGCAAGAGCGCCAAGCAAGAGCATTTGTCAGTGACACTGTGGATGCAGTCAGTGGAGCAGACTGCGTATACTGTCCAGTGAGCGACTTCTCAGGTGGGTCAGGTGGGAAGGGAATTATAGGAGGAACCTGATGTCCTTATTCTCCTGTGGTATAAGTATCAGTTACTTTCTCCTGTAAGAGCTTGTAATGTTGTTAAAGTTAGAGTGTCAGTTTGCTAAAAAGATTATATTCCCTCTGATCCCTCTGCTTACAGTCTCACAAAAGAGTTCACTGTGTTTTTATATCTATAACACAGTGAACTCTTTTGGGAGACTGATAAAACTGTAATCAGAGGGATCAGAGGGAATATAAACTAGAGAAAGTAATTGGTACTTATAGCAATTGACTAAGGATTCTATTGACTTACTTCAAAATAACTCTCAGCAATTGTAGAAGTTAAACTGAACACCAATATCAGCTAGAGAAGTCAGTCTTGGTCATCTTTAGAATATTTGGGTGGGGATTATTGGAGTTTTAACAATAACAGATGCTGTTCCCTTTATGTATTGCATTCAGTATACCTTAAATTAAAGTATTACATTTATATTAGCTAGGACAGACACCTGATGTGGATTCTAAAGAAACAGAACACACAACTAGTTAAACTAATTGTATAAGGAATACAACAGAGTTTGTAGCATTGAATTCCACAAAAACAATATCAATATTACTCCAAGGAAAATTGTTTAGGATGAATACTCTAATTTAAAAAGTTCCATACCATTCATACTTTAAATCTTTATTTATATAAACTAGGAACCCACATTCACACAGTAGCAGAGGATTTTAAAAACACTTAAACCTAGTTTTCAGGTAAGAATTAGAGGTTCAAATAATTATTCACCATTAGTAAACATGGGCCCACTGATATTGCAATATAGAGTAAGCTAAGCCCTTACAATCCGAGGGCTGGATTACTTTTAATTTTTAACATCTAATACAGTGGGCACCAGGATTAGGTATCTCTTATTATTGAACCATAATATCAAGTTAACAACTTAGGTAAGCAATTAAAAAAAGGCAGACAGGAGAGACACAGCTGCTCCTGCTGGACCCCTGACGCGCGTTTCACAGAACGCTTCCTCAGAGGGGGTCATTATTTGAACCTCTAATTCTTACCTGAAAACTAGGTTTAAGTGTTTTTAAAATCCTCTGCTACTGTGTGAATGTGGGTTCCTAGTTTATATAAATAAAGATTTAAAGTATGAATGGTATGGAACTTTTTAAATTAGAGTATTCATCCTAAACAATTTTCCTTGGAGTAATATTGATATTGTTTTTGTGGAATTCAATGCTACAAACTCTGTTGTATTCCTTATACAATTAGTTTAACTAGTTGTCAGTCTTGGTCATGTTGCTGGGGGGTGGGCCCAAAATAAAATCTTGTACCAGGGCCCTCTGTTCATTAGGTCCGCTACTGGTGGGCAAACAAGGAAGGCTCAGCTCAAAAGAGACCTTTGGAGTGGAGGACAGTAGACAGGGGGTACCCTGCAACCTTACCTAAATCTGACCCTGCATCATTGGATATTTTAATTAAATAATGTATAATATTATTATTTGTGTGTTTAACCGCTTAAGACATATGGACATAGGTACTACATCACACAGTACTTTGTACAGTGTTCTGTGTTGACGTTGTACCTATGTTCAACACTCTGGCTCTTGCTACGGATCCCGCTGTCAGCTTTGACAGTGGAGACTGCAGCCAGGGGCAGAAGGCATCTGCCTTTGTATGGTAATACCTACATTACAATATTATTACCCTTGCTTACTAATTAACCCTTTCATTCCTGGGAATATAAGAAGTGTGGTGCGCAGCTGCAATTAGCGGCCTTCTAATAACCAAAAAGCAATTCCAAAGCCATGCATGTCTGCTATTTTGCAACAAAAGGGATCCCAGAGAAGCTTTTACAACCATTTGTGTTATGACTGTACAAGCGGTATGTAAATAATTTCAGTGAGAACCCAAAGTTTGTGAAAAAAGTTAATATGATTGCAATTAGCAGCAAAATGGTGGCAAGAAATATACCAAAATGGGCCTAGATCAATACATTAGGTAGTCTACTAAAAATATATACAGTTTTGATAGGTAAATTACAATAATAATAAAAAAAGACATGATAGCAAAAATGCTAAAATTCGCTGGTATTTTTTGGCAAGTTTTTCTCTGACATTTCTAGTAGCAAAAGTGTTACCATACATTTACATGCAACCCTTCAAGGCTTCTAAAATATTCATAGAAATTATGAAAGGTTTTTATAAGCTTTAGTTAATATGCTCAAAAAATATAATATGAATTTTACAGATGTCAGATCATGGATTACAAACTCACTTCAGGGAATGTCTTCAGCTTTTGCCAGTTATCATTTGTTGCTGCTTATTGTCATATTTCCAAGTCTATACTGTAATAATCATACTCCTTCCAAGTCATGGAACAAGAGACAGACTTATATCAAACTGTCTTTATCCTACATCTATACTCAATAATACCCAGATTAGGATCTGTTCCATGTGTTTATTATCCTCTGCCTAATAAGCAGATCGCCTATGGATGAAAAGCAATAAACACATTCTGTCTCATTTGACCTCTAGAGTGGTCTGTTGCTGTTGTTTTTGTGATCAGCTACTGCCCTGATTTTACCATATCAGTTCCATGTAGTCCTGTCATGATCACCTAATGATAAAAGCTTTTCTATGTATATTCCCATAAGCGGAACCTGCTTAGCAAAGAGGATGCAAACTGTCAATCATAAACAGTGTCAAATATTCAGCATCAGGACCATAAACTTATCTGCTCTGTCAATCCTGCCTGCCTGCCAAAATGAATACAGAGGCACATATGCAGCTTAATGTAAGCTGATTTATGTTTTATTTCACTTGTTTTGAATTCTGTCTATTCAGAGCACTGTATCACCAGCAGGACATAAATAAAGAAACTAGAGATTATGCAAAGGGCTAAACTGGTACTATGTCTGCATCACTGTTTTTATAACTCAATCCCTAAATAAATGCTAACAGGACATATCTGAATGTTAGTCCTGTCTGAGCACAATTTAGTTAAATAGACGCTCACTAATGTGTTGCACATGCTCAGTAGGGGCTGGTGACTCAAAAAGTGTAATTATAAAAGACTGTGCACATTTTTTTTAATGGAAGTAAATTGGAAAGTTGTTTAAAATTACATGCTGTATCTGAATAATGAAAATTTAATTTGACCTGAGTGTCCCTTTAACCCATCCGTGCCCATGCAGGAATATTTTTATAGTTCAGCTTGCTAGTTAGATGTGGTGACCGGAGTTGAGAATTATATGTGTATTTAATAATATATAAAAGGGATAGAAAGGTAAAAAAATGAAATGTGCATAGGTGCATTTCAGTTTGAAATAGAAGCATTTTTGCAATATACTTCCATTGGCAAAAATACTTCTAATAAAAGTTATTACCATTTTTCTGCGGCATATGCACATATCCTGTGAAGGCCAGTGCACCACATCTTCTCAGAGGATCATCAGAAGCAATACACACCACTGCCAGATCTCTGTGCAAGAATAGTGTTTGACTACTGGTGCATGGGCCCTCACATAATATGTGCATATGCCGCATTAATAACTGTTAAAGGGACAGTCAACCATAGAATTGTTATTGTTTTAAAAGATAGATAATCCCTTTATTACTCATTCCCTAGTTTTGCATAACCAACACAGTTATATTAATATACTTTTTACCTTTGTGATTACCTTGTATCTAGGAACCTTCTTCCAGCCCCCTGATCACATGACTGTGACTGTTTATTATCTATTGTCTTAAATTTAGCATTGTATTGTGCTAGATCTTAAATAACTTTCTGTGCCTGAACACAGTGTTATCTATATAGCCCACGTGTACTTTCTGTCTCTTTGTGTTGAAAAGAGATTTAAAAACCATGTGATAAGAGGCAGCCGTCAAAGGCTTAGAAATTAGCATATGAGCCTACCTATGTTTAGTTTAAACTAAGAATACCAAGAGAAAAAAGCAAATTTGATGATAAAAGTAAATTGGAAAGTCAATTATAATTAAAAGTCCTATCTGAATAATGAAAGTTTAATTTATACTTGACTGTCCCTTTAAGATTTTTATAAGCAGCAAAGTATTCAACTCCACTTTGTAATTAAACACTGCTCCACTACACTTTACACTTGCAGATTCCTGTGCACATATTACGTAGTCGTACGCTGTAGCTATCTTGCTAATGTATTACTCCTCTGAGATTTGTTTATCTCAGAGGAGAAATGAAATTCCAATGTTGTTTCTCCTTCTAAAAGGCTCATCACGCAATTCTATTTTTTTTTTAATTACTGTAAACAAAGACTGGACTAGGTGGCAAAAGCATATGCATTGGTTGTGGTACCTATTAGTGGTCTAAAGCATTAGCTGTAATGACCACATACATCTAAGCTTCATCAGTATTGCACATTCATTTGAACTACTAAAAAAATGAAAAAATAAAATAACAGAAATGTGTCATTTGTTATAGCGTAATCTATTAATCTCAGGATCAAACCATGTATTCAGCTGACATGTTTGCCTCTTTGGTTTCAAAATTATAATATTGATAACAGTTTTCATAAATAATAACCTAACTAACATACTGATGTTTCTATTGATTTAAAGGGATAGCAAACATAAAATGTAATTCCTCAATGAATGTTTAATAATTCATAGTAACAAAGTATAAAAAAATGTATAAAATATATTTAGTAAATACCCTCTGAATTTACTTTCATTATTTATATTGCCCACTTCGCCTTTAAAGGGACACTGAACCCAAATTTTTTTCTTTCATGATTCAGATAGAGCATGAAATTTTAAGCAAATTTCTAATTTACTCCTATTATCAAATTTTCTTCAATCTCATGGTATCTTTATTTGAAATGCAAGAATGTAAGTTTAAATGCCGGCCCATTTTTGGTGAACAACCTGGGTTGTCCTTGCTGATTGGTAGATAAATTCATCCACCAATAAAAAATTGCTGTCCAGAGTTCTGAACCGAAAAAAAGCCTAGGTTGCCTTCTTTTTTAAATAAAGATAGCAAGAGAACAAATACAAATTTATAATAGGAGTAAATTAGAAAGTTGCTTAAAATTGCATGTTCTATCTAAATCACAAAAGAAAAAAATTGGGTTCAGTGTCACTTTAACTTAAAACCGAGGTTTTTCACTTCCCACAGAGAGTCTGTATTGGATTCTGAAGGATTCAGAACACTAATCCTGCAACTTTATGCGCAGTGATTGCTTGATTAGTTCTTAAAAGGCCTGTAAAGTCAAAATTAAACTTTCATCATTCAGTAAGAGCATGTGATTTTCAACAATTTTCCAATTTACTTATATTATCAAATTTGCTTTGTGTTTATGTCTATGCATAACTGCAATAAACAATGTTGCAAACTCTGCTTCCAGGTGGCTAAGAACATGTGCACACTCCTGAACTCACCTGGGGTTACTCTTTAACAAAAGATACTATAAGAACTAAGCAAAATTGATCATATAAGTAACTTAGAAAGGTGTTTAAAATTGCAAGATCTTTCCAGTTTGTTTAATTTTACTATCCCTTTAATTGTATTTGTCCTTAAGTGAAACAAACAAAGGAGATACTTGAAGGCTTTAAAAAACATTTTTCTATGCAGATTTTTCAAGTGTTTAATTTATTATAAATATATAAAAATGTTTAAATATCCCTTAAAGTTTTTAAAAAAAATTTAAAAATGCATGATCATAAAAACACTACATTTGTGCAGATATTTTAAACTTTCCAGAAACATTGTTTTTCCCTAGAGTTTTTAATGTGCGTTGCAAGTTTTATTCTCAACGAAGAAAATCTTATGTTTTTTTGAGAGCATATTAAAAAAAAAAAAAGTTTTTTGAATTTGAGTTAATATAATTTTTAATATTGAAATATACAATAAAGATAATTTATAATATAGATGTGTTTTCCTTCACATTTTTGAATGTGTCAGTAATAAATAATATAAATTCAATGTATTTTCTCAATGAATTAATTTGCTTTAGTGCCACTAGGTGGCGACCTTGTGTTTCTTTCCCCTTGAATAACAAAACTTAGATTTCATTAGAACATTGTCTTGTAAGAAGCATTTATTTTACACAATGCTTCACTAACATTGTTTGACATCCTTTGAAGCAACTCATCCTTACAATAATTAGGTTTCTTGTAGTAAACTTGACCTTCATCCTCCTGGGACGTAGATATAATTTGTGGTCATGACCTTGGCTTTATATATTGCTATTAATAATCATAACAACAATCTGTGTATTTTGCTTGTGCATTGGGAACAGGGAGAGAAAGAAAAACAATGCTAATTTTATTTATTTTCTTCTAATCTATTATGAACTAATAATGTGTTGGCACAAAAACACCAGCGCAACAATGGTTTAAATAGGCTGTTCCACCTATTTTCATAACTGCACCATGAGATAAATATGTAAAGTGGATAAAGGGACAACAGAAATAGTTCTCTGAGGCTCTCTGCCTTCACCAGCTACTTTATTGCTCTATTCAGCTGATTCACTAAAAAATTGAGAGAATATTAAAGGGACATGAAACCCAAAATTTTTCTTTAATGTAGGGCATACAATTTTTAAACAGTTTTCTAATTTAATTGTAAATAACAAAATGCTTCATTCTCTTGGCAACCTTTGTTGAAGGGACAGTAATGCACTACTGGGAGCTAGCTGAACACATGGAAAGAGCCAATGAGAAGGGGCATATATGTGCAGTCACTAATTAGCTCACATTAGTGCATTGCTGCTTATAAACCTACCTAGGTATGCTTTTCAACAAAGGATACCAAGAGTGCAAAGCAAATTAGATTCTAGAAATAAATTGTGAAGTTGTTTAAAAATGCAGGCTCTATCTGAATCCCAAAAGCTTAAAGGGATACTAAACCCAAATGTTTGTCTTTCATGATTCAGAGAATGCAATTTTAAGAAACTTTCTAATTTACTCCTATTATAATTTTTTCTTCGTTCTCTTGGTATCTTTATTTGAAAAGCATAAATGTAAGCTTTGGAGCCATCCCATTTTTGTTTCAGCATCCTGAATAGCACCCTACATTTAGCCAGCAATCATCAAGAGCTATCCAGCTGCTGAACCAAAATTTGATTTTGATCACCCTTTTGTGAAAATGCTTATTTATAGTGCTGTATTTATAGTGATCTGGAGAAGGGACTCATAATTGTGTGTCATACTATTTGATAAGATGACTTGATAACTCTAGGGTAGTTATGTTTAGTAGCTAGGGATTAAAAAGAAACCCCATGTATCTACAGTGAAACTACTAAACTAAAATATTCTTGAATCAATAAATATAGTGCAAAAGTACTTTTTTTTGTTTTCTTTTAATTGCTTAAAGGGACACTGAACCCAAAATTTTTGTTTTGTAATTCCGAAAGAGCATGCAATTTTAAGCAACTTTCTAATTTACTCCTATTATCAATTTTCCTTTGTTCTCTTGCTATCTTTATTTGCAAAATAAAGCATCTATGCTTTTTTTGAGTTCAGTACTCTGGACAGCAATTTTTTTATTGGTGGATGAATTTATCCACCAATCAGCAAGGACAACCCAGGTTGTTCACCAAAAATGGGCCAGCATCTAAACTTACATTCTTGCATTTTAAATAAAGATACCAAGAAAATGAAGAAAATTTGATAATAGGAGTAAATTAGAAAGTTGCTTAAAATTTCATGCTCTATCTGAATCATGAAAGAAAATATTTGGGTACAGTGTCCCTTTAAGTTTACACCAGTATGACCAATCCAGGAGAAACACTAACGCTAATGGATATTGTTTGGCCTACTGTCAAACTATGAAGTAATTTGGCAGAGGGACAAACTAAACACGTTGTTGGTTTCTGCTGGATTAGACTGTTTTGCCTGATTTAAAAAAAAAAAAATTATATTAAAATAATGTTAAACAATAATTATTATGTCAAACTATTTTTTTTTTAAATCCACAAACCAGAGACCTACATCACATGGCAAATTCATAGTTCTGAACCAAACAAACTGTTCACTTGTTTCCAGGTTCTCTGCCTAAGTTGTATGCTCAAAAAAGCAACCAAAGTCATAAATGCTCTAATTAACAGAATTCTCATTTTTCATTCTATGTTTCAGGGTTAATCGTTTGGAACTTCTGCTGCTCTTTGCAGTGTTTCTGATGTGAGGACAGCTATGACATTGCTACAAGCCCCCTCTTCACTGATGTTTTGTATCTACTGACACTTTTTTTTCGCCCACAAGTATATCAAAGTTTATTAACACTGAAAAATGAAGTACAAAATTAAACCTGTGATGAAGCTTATGGTGATAAAATTCTCACTGTTTCTTCTTTTAGAACTTGCCCATTAACAGATTTTTTTTTCACTCCATGTTTTAAATGTGTTTGCAACAAACTTTTCAACCATTCTGTTAAATGACTCTTGTCAAATCCACAGTGCAGACTGTTAAAGGGACAGTGTATACCAATTTTCATATAACTGCATGTAATAGACACTACTATAAAGAAGAATATGCACAGATATTGATCTAAAAATCCAATATAAAAACTTTTTAAAAACTTACTTAGAAGCTCCCAGTTTAACACTGTTGATGAGGTTAGGCTGGGACACCCGGTGAAAGGGTCTGGAAAGCAAAAAGAGCAGACCCCCCCACCCTGCATATAAAAAGACCCTTTATGCAAACAGAACCAAGCTGGAGTAGGTAGACAACAGTCTACTTATAAAACTTTAGGGCTTGGTTAGGAGTCTGAAAATCAGCACAATGTAATTTAAAAATAAGCAAACCAATACATTTTTACAAATAACCCTGTATAAATGGATCATCTACAAAACATTTATGCAAAGAAAAAAAACTAGTGTATAATGTCCCTTGAACCTTTTTAAAGACAGATAGACGCATGATATTCAAAGGAAGTAGTGTGCCTAGGGTAAGGGAAACACGTCCGACTCATATCTGTCAAACCTTGGGTATAATTGTACTAAATCTATAATAAACTCGTATCTGTCTTCATTACCTTTTACCTTTGTTGCGGTTAGAGGTATATGCAGGAGAAATAGTAAGGTTTTATAGAGCACTAATTAGGCCTCATCTTGAGTATTGTGTGCAGTTCTGGAGGCCGTATCTCCAGAAGGATATAAAGAAACTGGAATCTGTTCAAAGGAGGGCTACCAAAATGGTAAATGGTCTAAAAAATAAAAGTTACCAGAACAGGCTCAGTGATGTAAATATGTATAGCTTAGCAGAGAGTAGGGATATAGGTGAGAGAGGGGGAGAGAGAGAGCAAAAGAGGGGAAGAGAGAGCAAACGAGGGGGGGGGGGGAGAGCAAAAGAGGGGGAGAGAGAGCAAAATAGGGGGGGACAGAGAGAGCAAAAGAGGGGGGAGAGAGCAAAAGAGAGGGGGGGGGGAGAGAGGGAGAGAGAGAGAGCAAAAGAGGGGGGAGAGAGAGCAAAAGAGAGGGAGAGAGAGTGAGAGAGAGAGCAAAAGAGAGGAGAGAGAGAGCAAAAGAGGGGAGAGAGCAAAATAGGGGGGAGAGAGAGCAAAAGAGAGGGGGAGAGAGAGAGCAAAAGAGGGGGAGAGAGCAAAAGAGAGGGGGAGAGAGTGAGAGAGAGAGCAAAAGAGAGGAGAGAGAGAGCAAAAGAGGGGGAGAGAGCAAAAGAGGGGAAGAGAGCAAAAGAGGGGGAGAGAGCAAAAGAGGGGGGAGAGAGCAAAAGAGAGGGGGAGAGAGAGCAAAAGAGAGGGGGAGAGAGAGAGCAAAAGAGAGGGGGGGGGGAGAGAGAGAGCAAAAGAGGGGGAGAGAGCAGAAGAGGGGGAGAGAGAGAGCAAAAGAGGGGGAGAGAGAGAGCACAAGAGGTGGAGAGAGGGAGCACAAGAGGGGGAGAGAGAGAGCAAAAGAGGGAGAGAGCTCAAAAGAGAGGAGGGAGAGAGCGCAAAATAGGGGGGAGAGCTCAAAAGAGAGGGGGGAGAGGGAGCAAGGGTTGGAACCGCGGTATTTAAAAAATATAAGCAGTAATTTTTTTTCTGACAAATTTATCTACCCCATTTGCCAGCCCCCTATTATCATGTGACAGCCATCAGCCAATCACAGACTAGTATACGTATACACTGTGAACTTCTTCCGTGCCTCAGAATTTTTGCACCTAAAAGACAGCACAATTTGATAATGGAAGTAAAATGAAAAGTCTTATTAAACTGCAAGCTCTGCCTAAATCATGAAAGATGAAGGAATTACATACCAGACCCAATGCCAAGCACATAGTAATCAAGACCTACCCAGTGATTGGCAGCTATGTGCATATGCAACTTGTAATTACCTCACCCGTTATGTCCTACTCAGTGAAAATGCAGTGAAAATGCATAGCATCTGACTTTAACTATGTGTTTATTGTTACCACCGAGCATTAGTGCACTAATAAAATGCTCCGGAAAACTATTACTCCATAGAATTAGACTGGCAGAAACAAATGTCAGGGGTGCATTTGCTGTGTCATTCTAAAGTTATCTGTCCATCCCTGCTGAAAGTGGTCTTACCAAAATGATCAGATTTTATTTTTCTACTTAGGCATTTATGAACTGTAATGCTGCAAAAACATCTTTCCTTCTCCAGTTTTAGAAATAAGCCGTGTTCCTATTAGATAAATGGATTGTCTATACAATATTGCTGCAGATGTCTGGTAACATAGCATAGTTCAGTAAACAAAAGGCATGTTTGGGTTAAATGAAATATATCTGTGATTCTTACGGACTGCATAGCATCGACATGACAAAAAACAAGCTGTTTGCCTAACTCTTCTGAGCTTGCTTTAGAAAGAAAAGAGATATGTCCTTATCTAAAAAGAAAGAATCTTATGTGGGTAAAATCCAATTTGAGTTTCTTTGCATTTGATTCAGAAGCTCTGAAAGTCTGACAGTCCAATTTTAGGAATAATAAACCATGAAGAATATGGAACAAGTCTTCTTTTTAGAATGCAACCTCTCCACTGTCTGAGGGATGCACCAAATTGTGATTTTATTTCTAAAATAAAAGGACTCATTTAAATACACTGTATCTTTTTTTTTTATCAAATCATCACAAATTAATGTTGGTGGCAGGGCAAGAATAATTGGGGTGCAGATAAAAACTATCCAGTTATACAATAACCATATATCGGAAGGGGGCTTTTATCTTTATCATATCACATAATAGCAGCCTGTAGAAAATAATCTCTGATATGATTTAGCTTACTGTTAGAATTAAAGGGACATTTCACTTATAGCATGTATTGGCTATTCACCACTGCTTTGCAAAAGGAATGTTTTAAAATAAGTTTACTTTGCGATTTTGTCAAATGTACAAGGTTTTCAAATTGAGAGCAGCTCTGGCACTCCTGTCTTAAAGCTTGGCTGCTGGAATCTAAGTGACTCATCTAAGTTTCTGCGGCCAATTAGGGACAAATGTAATGGCTTGTGTGCTGAGCTAACCAATCATTTTGTAGACTATTGCAGGCTCAGGTATATTTTCCCATAGTTAAGAATGATGATAGACATCATCTCTCTAGAAGGAAAACAAATATTTATAATTAAAGTAGGCAAAATGAATCATAAAAGTATATAGCAATGTTGTTTTACTCTCCTTGTTTAAGCATTTTACAGGAGGATTACATGTTGGGTTTGATGTCCCTTTAAAGGGATAGTACAGTCAATATGAAACATTCATGACTCAGATAAAGCATGCCATTTTAAACAACTTGGCAGTCTATTGCAGAAGTGTTTGCAACAATGTATAGCATGGCTATAAACAATATTGCAAACACTGCTACCAGATGGCTAAAGACATGTGCATGCTCCTGAGCAGAGTGGCGGTGAGAAAAAGGATGATCACAACTGGGAGGCAGCCATTATTCTGGGGAACTATTGCACCCCCCGTTCCCCCTGGCAATGATACTTCTTTGGGTAAAATAATTAGAAAGACTAAAATTATAAAACTTCAACAAAGTGCTATAGATCAGGGTTTCTGAACAGCCAGGCCATGGCCCAGTACCAGGCCTTGGGGGTTCTGCTGGTGGGCCATGATTCAACATACATTTTTGCTGCCCCTTTGCTGTGAATTGATCACCACCCATAATTCCATATGTATGGAGCTGTGGGCCTATCAGAGTGCCACTGTGCATGCACATTATGTGCACGTAACAGCCATTTGGTGGGAAGATAGCACGGGACAAGGAACAGAAAAGTCCAGCCATGGACACCACAGGTAAGTACCTTTAGTGCGACCAGCCTCCCACTTATATGTCATCTGACATATATATATATATTCAACCAATCCTGATGACTACCAGACCATGGACACATTCAGCTAAAATTTACCGGGCCTTGAGGTCACTGACACATCATGACACAGAACTAGCATTAATACTTTTTGACTCTAGGAATGACTATAAAACAACGCATTGACAATGAAGAACCTTAGTTTCAGTAAGTATAAACATTCAGCTACTCACTACCATTAGTGTACCTTAGCCAGGATGTTAAAATAAAAAGTCAGGGACCCTCAGGGCATTTTGACAGTTTTTCACCACTAGTGGGTGTTAGTTCATGTGTGTCATATAGATAACACTGTGCTCACACACGTTTCACTAGAACCTAATCCTCCCTCCTTAGCTCTTCCATTGGTTATTGGTCAGATAGAGCCCCCTTAATAAAGTTTTCTACTTTCCAATTAAATAAAATCAGCATGTAAACCCACTTGTGGCAGTTATAAATCATGTAATGATGTTGATTACACACCAGATCACTTATATACTTATAATTATCCATACATCATTTGTAGAGAAGTAAAATCCTAAGTACAGTGAGCCTATGTGGCATATGTGCATAGCTACTAATTACCAGTAGCCCCCAGTAAAGCATTGCTGCTCCTTAGTGTACATGGGTATGTTTTTAACAAAGGATATAAAAAGAACAAAGTAAATGTGAAAATAGAAGTATACTGAAAATTCTCTTTAAATTGCATACTGACTTTAATATTCCTTTATACATGTGAAAGACTTTTAATTGAAGGAGGAGTGCAAATATACTGCAGTTTTCAAAAATAGTAGCCATATGTGGAAATGTATCAGATAATATGACCTCCTGACGCATATTCAATTAGTCATGAATATTCACCGACAGAAGAATGTGACACAGGTAAAAATTAACACAATTAACACGTGCCTTGCTTTTCCCAGTAGAATTTTTCAAGCTTTCATTTTGCAAACATATCACCTCTCAGATACCATCTGTTTGACTAAGAATTAGGTTTATCATGCAGTTTTCCATAGAGAGCGGGGAATATTAAATAGTCTTATTTCATTATTACTAATATTACATAATACTCTCAATAGATGCTTACTGAGAAAATGATAGGTTCTAAAGAGCTTGCAATCTAATTTTGTAGAATAGCAATTGAAATTAGACAAGTCTGATTTATTCTTTCCTTATGCTGCCTTGAAACTGCAAGAGAATGAAACTATTTTTATGTTGCTAACTGTAGAATTTAAAGGGACAGTTTACCCTAAGTTTTTTCTTACCTTTAATTTATTCCCAGTGATCCATTTTACCTGCTGGAAAGTATTAAATTGTTTACAAATATCTCCTTTACCTTTATATCAACATTTGAAATTGCTGGCTTGCCTGTAATATCCCTACCTTTACTTAATGTTTCTATACCTAAAGGGACATGAAACACAATTTGTTTTCTTTCATGATTTAGAAAGAGTTTGTCATTTTAAACAACTATCAAATTTGTTTCATTCTCTTGATATCCTTTGTTATAAAGCATGTCTAAATAGGCTCAGTAGCTGCTGATTTGAGGCTGCATATAGATGCCTCATATGATTGGCTCACTCATGTGTATTGCTATTTCTTCAACAAAGGATATCTGAAGAATGATGCAAATTAAATAGTATAAGTAAGTTGGATTGCGGTTTAAAATTGTATTCTCTATCTGAAACATGAAAGATTTTTTTTTTGTTTCATGTCCCTTTAAGTATAGGCTATATAAAAGCTGTATAAATATGGCCAGCAGAAGAAATTACACTCTAAGAGGGAAGTAGGAGAGATAAAGTAATAAAATGTTAATTTCCATTTGTTCTCTCTAAGTAGAAAGATTTGGTATGCAGAGATACAGATAAGGAAGCATTTATGTGTACAAAAAGCGATAAAAGAAGCAAATCAGATTTCCCTGCTAGCTCAACCCATTTTAATGAGTTGTGGTGTCAAATAACAAACACAGCTATTTCATATACAAAACTAAACCCAAAAGAACAATTTCTCATACATTTTATACTCTGCAGCTTGTGTAACAAGTCCCTGGAAACACATGAAGGGAAAAACATTTTTTTACAGTACACTGTCCCTTTAAAGGGATAATAAACTCAACATTTAATTTCACATGAACTGTTAAAAAGGACCTGAAAGGCAAATTGATACTTTCATGATTCAGATAGCATGACCTTTTAAAAACATTCTATGCTACTTCCATTATCATATGGTGCACAGTATTTTGTTTGCACACTGTCTGAGGCACCAGCTTCTACTAAATATGTACAAGAGTTTATAGTATTGACTCCATTTATCAAGTTGCTATTGCAGTTTTGGAGTCCTAGCCCATGCAATAATAATTGAAGACAGTGGCTGTCCCACCTGGCATTTGATAAATGGGGGGACTATAGATCAGTGTTTTTCAACTCCGGCCCTTTAAGGTATGGTCAGGTTTTCATGTATGCGTTTGAATTATGACCCTGGGTGAAGTCTCCATAAGGGTGATGGGGGAAACAAGTTGTGGACTCCTTGCCCAATGTGCTAAAAGAAATATGGCTGCACCTCACTGATGAGGCCCACAGAAGGATGAAACGATCATCTGTGGTTGCCATTTGTCTTGTTCAGAAGAGAATTGCCTGGTATTTCGGGGCTGGACTTAGCTTACTTGGCGGGATCAGACTGATATACTTCAGGAAAGATTTCCTCTGTGAAAAGCAAAACTGGGCTTAAAGAGGCTGTTTCTGGGTGGTACTGGTAACTCGCAATAGAACAAGCTACTGAGCTGTTGTTTGTTCCTGGTAGAGCGCTTCTCTCTTTGTATAAATTTGTATTATGACCCTGGGGAGGTCTCCCTAAGAGTGATGGGGAAACCAGATGTGGACTCCTTGCCCAGTGTGCTTAGAGGAATATGGCTACACCTCACTGATGAGGCCCATAGGAGGCCAAAATAATCATCTGGGGTTGTCATGTTACTTGTTCAGAGGAGAATTGCCTGGTATTTAGGGGCTAGAGTGACCTTACTAGGCGGGATTAGACTGATATACTTTAGGAAAGTTCTCCTCTGTGAAAAGCACAATTGGGTAAAAAGAGGCTGCTAAAGTAAATGTGAAAGATACTAACACTCTCAGGCTCTGTAGCTGACCCAGAACATTAGCGAATCTCCAAAACGCTAATGTGAGAAAACATGGAAAAGAGGTGCAGGGTAGCGCTAATGAAAGCACAGAGCTCAATTTGTATATGGTATATCTATACTAATATGGTGATGTATAAAAAATATATGTCTAAAAAAGATAATAACTATGTGAATCTTTAAAAATTTATTATACAATAATCGTATAATCATATAACAATAGTGCCGGCACTGATTAGAACAGTATAAAAAAAGGACATAAACATAAAATACATAAACAATGGGTGTTGATTTCAAGTAATATTGGCAAAAGATAAAAATGGCAAGAGAAAAAGTTAGCTTGCTAAGTATTTTGGCAGCCTAAACTTCAAATGTGTCCGTATTGGATAATTCACAAATGTTCTCATATAGGGCACATTAAATTACCGTCTCTGCTATGTGTGGAGTTGTCCGTTGTTTTTATTAAGTCCCGTGACTTTGTGCAGAGTGATTCTCCTGGTGTAAGTAGAGCAAGTATTAATGTAGAGAGCACGCTGGTAATTGTAATCCTTCAGTGCTTGCTGTGAGTGATCCTGTAGCGTCCTAGGGTAATGGCCACAGTGGCAGATGTAAGGGTAGGTCCTGGGACCGAAGGTATTAGCTGGTTTCTGATGCTTTGTTTGACAGCTGTACCAAACGAGTCCTATTACCCTTACAGTATCAGAGTCGGGAGTGTGCTTCAAACCCCAGATGTATTGCGGTAATCATAAGGTGGACACAAGCGGTAGGCAGATCATGGGCCGGTTAATTAAGCATATATCAGCCTCTGTGTATTGTGAGAGGGATATTGCACCGTACCTACTGTAACCACTTGAATCAGAGTAGAAGTTATGTGCAGACGAGCAAATCTACGCGGTTCAGCCCGATAGGCCTTTATCAAGATGCTCGTTCTGTGTTAATCCAGGTTTAAATGTCTATAAGATCCTCCTTATTGGTTGGGAAGTACCATCCTTGGTGGGTGTGTTTCCAATTGAATTAACAGGTGTGTTTGATGTCATTCAAGATTTGGGAGCTTGTTTTCCAATTTGTATGGGAAAAAAACTTTTTCTCTTTTTAGACACATTCGTTACAAACCTTGCAATAAATTGTATGTACATATGTACAGGGAGTCACAATTAAATATGAAGCATAAATGTAAAGTGTACAGATATTCCATATCTATCTCTCATAGGTGTAATATGTATGAACTTAGAAAATCGTTCTTAGAAAAAAACGATCTATGTGATGTCGTATTTTTGCTATGTTGCGTGTAATCGTGATCTTAATATATAACCTAGGAAAGTGACAGCAGAAATTTAAGAGAAAATGAAGAGTTCACTTTGACATATCAAATGAGAAACAATGTTTCGAAATGTGTGAATGCAGAACAATTTTTTGGTATGGGAGTACTTTTGTTGAATAAATGAATTTAAAGGAGTTAATAATATAAGGAAAAAAGTTAATAATAATAATATAGAATGCTACGTTAAATTGAAATATTAGTTTAAATTTGTATGATGTTTATTTAGATAATATTGGACTATGTAGTAGCTCATATAAACATCAAGTACTTTGATATTAATCAAATGGATTTTTTTGTACTAGATGTTAATTGCATTTGCTTAACTGACTTGTATATGTTACGAAGGAATGTGGGAATAAATAATAAGTAAATGTGAGGTTAGATGCAATATTTAGAAGGCTTATCAGCATTATATGTAGTGACTATTCTAAGTTACCTATTACTACTTTAACTTACTTTGAAGATATATATCAGTCACAAAAAAGTGTGAATATGGAAAAAAGGCGAGCTCATAGCGGTTTTTTCAAAAAACTCTAAAGAATTCTCTGAAAGCTTTTAAAAGGTATTCAATATTGTTTTTAATGAAACATATGCTAATATACTTGGATAGAGTGTACATATTAGTGTTATGTGAAGTTTTATGATCTTAAAGGGAAATTATTTTGTGCATAGAAGAGAATTTTTTTGTGTAATCATATATTTAAAATGGAAGTGAATTAGTTAGAAGGAATTTTTAAACTTAATATACGGTGCCAAGATGTTGGAAATTACTCCTTGAGTTTTTGTTTATGAGTTTTTATATAAGTGAATTTAGGTCCAGCTCTGAATTTAAACCGTGAGGGTGTAAGGTATTATAGTGGAATATTATTTCTGCTTCTTTTCTCATAAGTAGTTTGTTCATGTTGCCGCCCCTCTTATTAATGGTCAGCTTTTTTATGCCCCAGAATTTAAAATGTTTAAGGTTTCCCTGATGTATCTCTTTAAAATGTGAATATAGTTTGGTGTCTGAGGCTCCATGTTCAATTTTTAGAAGATGTTCACGTATTCTATCTTTGAGCATTCTACTTGTTTGTCCGAAGTAGGAAAGTGAACAGGAACATTGTATACAATATACAATGTTTCTATCTGTACATCTAATGACTTCTTTGATTTTAGTTGAATATTTGGTAGTGGGGGATTTTAGTTCTTTGAGTTTGGTGCTGTATTGACAAGATTTACAAGATATGCAAGGGTAATATCCACTTAATTCTTTACCTAAAAGATCTCTATCATGTGCTTGTTTACCCCTTTTAAATTCACTTGGTGAGAGTATCATTTTAAGGTTCCTAGCTTTTCTAAAAATAATATCTGGTTGATTTTTGAGGTTGTGGCCTAGAATTTGATCTTGTTTGAGTAAATTCCAATGTTTCTTTAGGATTTTCTTAATTTCTAGATGTTGTGAACTGTAATCTGTTATAAATGGTATGAAAAGATCTTCTGAATTGTTGTTCATATTGACATTTCTTTTATGATTTTTATTTTTGTTTTTTAGTAATGTCTCTCTATCTATGGTGGCTACCTCATTCATTGTTTTTTTGATACTGAGCGGGTTATATCCTTTCTCTATAAATCTAGTAGTTAATATTTCTGATTGAAGATTATAATTTTCTAATGAGGAACAGTTTTTTTTAATCCTCATAAACTGACTTTTGGGTATGTTTGATTTCCATTGTGTTAAATGGCAGCTGCCATTTAACACAATGGAAATCAAACATACCCAAAAGTCAGTTTATGAGGATTAAAAAAAACTGTTCCTCATTAGAAAATTATAATCTTCAATCAGAAATATTAACTACTAGATTTATAGAGAAAGGATATAACCCGCTCAGTATCAAAAAAACAATGAATGAGGTAGCCACCATAGATAGAGAGACATTACTAAAAAACAAAAATAAAAATCATAAAAGAAATGTCAATATGAACAACAATTCAGAAGATCTTTTCATACCATTTATAACAGATTACAGTTCACAACATCTAGAAATTAAGAAAATCCTAAAGAAACATTGGAATTTACTCAAACAAGATCAAATTCTAGGCCACAACCTCAAAAATCAACCAGATATTATTTTTAGAAAAGCTAGGAACCTTAAAATGATACTCTCACCAAGTGAATTTAAAAGGGGTAAACAAGCACATGATAGAGATCTTTTAGGTAAAGAATTAAGTGGATATTACCCTTGCATATCTTGTAAATCTTGTCAATACAGCACCAAACTCAAAGAACTAAAATCCCCCACTACCAAATATTCAACTAAAATCAAAGAAGTCATTAGATGTACAGATAGAAACATTGTATATTGTATACAATGTTCCTGTTCACTTTCCTACTTCGGACAAACAAGTAGAATGCTCAAAGATAGAATACGTGAACATCTTCTAAAAATTGAACATGGAGCCTCAGACACCAAACTATATTCACATTTTAAAGAGATACATCAGGGAAACCTTAAACATTTTAAATTCTGGGGCATAAAAAAGCTGACCATTAATAAGAGGGGCGGCAACATGAACAAACTACTTATGAGAAAAGAAGCAGAACTAATATTCCACTATAATACCTTACACCCTCACGGTTTAAATTCAGAGCTGGACCTAAATTCACTTATATAAAAACTCATAAACAAAAACTCAAGGAGTAATTTCCAACATCTTGGCACCGTATATTAAGTTTAAAAATTCCTTCTAACTAATTCACTTCCATTTTAAATATATGATTACACAAAAAAATTCTCTTCTATGCACAAAATAATTTCCCTTTAAGATCATAAAACTTCACATAACACTAATATGTACACTCTATCCAAGTATATTAGCATATGTTTCATTAAAAACAATATTGAATACCTTTTAAAAGCTTTCAGAGAATTCTTTAGAGTTTTTTGAAAAAACCGCTATGAGCTCGCCTTTTTTCCATATTCACACTTTTTTGTGACTGATATATATCTTCAAAGTAAGTTAAAGTAGTAATAGGTAACTTAGAATAGTCACTACATATAATGCTGATAAGCCTTCTAAATATTGCATCTAACCTCACATTTACTTATTATTTATTCCCACATTCCTTCGTAACATATACAAGTCAGTTAAGCAAATGCAATTAACATCTAGTACAAAAAAATCCATTTGATTAATATCAAAGTACTTGATGTTTATATGAGCTACTACATAGTCCAATATTATCTAAATAAACATCATACAAATTTAAACTAATATTTCAATTTAACGTAGCATTCTATATTATTATTATTAACTTTTTTCCTTATATTATTAACTCCTTTAAATTCATTTATTCAACAAAAGTACTCCCATACCAAAAAATTGTTCTGCATTCACACATTTCGAAACATTGTTTCTCATTTGATATGTCAAAGTGAACTCTTCATTTTCTCTTAAATTTCTGCTGTCACTTTCCTAGGTTATATATTAAGATCACGATTACACGCAACATAGCAAAAATACGACATCACATAGATCGTTTTTTTCTAAGAACGATTTTCTAAGTTCATACATATTACACCTATGAGAGATAGATATGGAATATCTGTACACTTTACATTTATGCTTCATATTTAATTGTGACTCCCTGTACATATGTACATACAATTTATTGCAAGGTTTGTAACGAATGTGTCTAAAAAGAGAAAAAGTTTTTTTCCCATACAAATTGGAAAACAAGCTCCCAAATCTTGAATGACATCAAACACACCTGTTAATTCAATTGGAAACACACCCACCAAGGAGGGTACTTCCCAACCAATAAGGAGGATCTTATAGACATTTAAACCTGGATTAACACAGAACGAGCATCTTGATAAAGGCCTATCGGGCTGAAACGCGTAGATTTGCTCGTCTGCACATAACTTCTACTCTGATTCAAGTGGTTACAGTAGGTACGGTGCAATATCCCTCTCACAATACACAGAGGCTGATATATGCTTAATTAACCGGCCCATGATCTGCCTACCGCTTGTGTCCACCTTATGATTACCGCAATACATCTGGGGTTTGAAGCACACTCCCGACTCTGATACTGTAAGGGTAATAGGACTCGTTTGGTACAGCTGTCAAACAAAGCATCAGAAACCAGCTAATACCTTCGGTCCCAGGACCTACCCTTACATCTGCCACTGTGGCCATTACCCTAGGACGCTACAGGATCACTCACAGCAAGCACTGAAGGATTACAATTACCAGCGTGCTCTCTACATTAATACTTGCTCTACTTACACCAGGAGAATCACTCTGCACAAAGTCACGGGACTTAATAAAAACAACGGACAACTCCACACATAGCAGAGACGGTAATTTAATGTGCCCTATATGAGAACATTTGTGAATTATCCAATACGGACACATTTGAAGTTTAGGCTGCCAAAATACTTAGGCCTAGATTTAGAGTTCGGCGGTAGCCGTCAAAACCAGCGTTAGAGGCTCCTAACGCTGGTTTTGGCCGCCCGCTGGTATTTGGAGTCAGTGATTAAAGGGTCTAACGCTCACTTTACAGCCGCGACTTTTCCATACCGCAGATCCCCCTACGCCATTTGCGTATCCTATCTTTTCAATGGGATCTTTCTAACGCCGGTATTTAGAGTCGTTTCTGCAGTGAGCGTTAGAGCTCTAACGACAAGATTCCAGCCGCCTGAAAATAGCAGGAGTTAAGAGCTTTCTGGCTAACGCCGGTTTATAAAGCTCTTAACTACTGTACCCTAAAGTACACTAACACCCATAAACTACCTATGTACCCCTAAACCGAGCTCCCCCCACATCGCCGCCACTCGATTAAAATTTTTAACCCCTAATCTGCCGACCGCCACCTACGTTATACTTATGTACCCCTAATCTGCTGCCCCTAACCCCGCCGACCCCTATATTACATTTATTAACCCCTAATCTGCCCTCCCTAACATCGCCGACACCTAACTTCAATTATTAACCCCTAATCTTCCGATCGGAGCTCACCGCTATTCTAATAAATGTATTAACCCCTAAAGCTAAGTCTAACCCTAACACTAACACCCCCCTAACTTAAATATAATTTTAATCTAACGAAATAAATTAACTCTTATTAAATAAATTAATCCTATTTAAAGCTAAATACTTACCTGTAAAATAAATCCTAATATAGCTACAATATAAATTATAATTATATTATAGCTATTTTAGGATTAATATTTATTTTACAGGCAACTTGGTATTTATTTTAACTAGGTACAATAGCTATTAAATAGTTAAGAACTATTTAATAGTTACCTAGTTAAAATAATAACAAATTTACCTGTAAAATAAATCCTAACCTAAGATATAATTAAACCTAACACTACCCTATCAATAAAATAATTAAATAAACTACCTACAATTACCTACAATTAACCTAACACTACACTATCAATAAATTAAATAAACACAATTGCTACAAATAAATACAATTAAATAAACTAGCTAAAGTACAAAAAATAAAAAAGAACTAAGTTACAGAAAATAAAAAAATATTTACAAACATAAGAAAAATATTACAACAATTTTAAACTAATTACACCTACTCTAAGCCCCCTAATAAAATAACAAAGCCCCCCAAAATAATAAATTCCCTACCCTATTCTAAATTAAAAAAGTTACAAGCTCTTTTACCTTACCAGCCCTGAACAGGGCCCTTTGCGGGGCATGCCCCAAGAAGTTCAGCTCTTTTGCCTGTAAAAAAAAACATACAATACCCCCCCCCAACATTACAACCCACCACCCACATACCCCTAATCTAACCCAAACCCCCCTTAAATAAACCTAACACTAATCCCCTGAAGATCTTCCTACCTTGTCTTCACCATCCAGGTATCACCGATCCGTCCTGGCTCCAAGATCTTCATCCAACCCAAGCGGGGGTTGGCGATCCATAATCCGGTGCTGAAGAGGTCCAGAAGAGGCTCCAAAGTCTTCATCCTATCCGGCAAGAAGAGGACATCCGGACCGGCAAACATCTTCTCCAAGCCGCATCTTCTATCTTCTTCCATCCGGTGCGGAGCGGGTCCATCTTGAAGCAGGCGACGCGGATCCATCCTCTTCTTCCGATGTCTCCCGACTAATGACGGTTCCTTTAAGGGACGTCATCCAAGATGGCGTCCCTCGAATTCCGATTGGCTGATAGGATTCTATCAGCCAATCGGAATTAAGGTAGGAATTTTCTGATTGGCTGATGGAATCAGCCAATCAGAATCAAGTTCAATCCGATTGGCTGATCCAATCAGCCAATCAGATTGAGCTCGCATTCTATTGGCTGTTCCGATCAGCCAATAGAATGCGAGCTCAATCTGATTGGCTGATTGGATCAGCCAATCGGATTGAACTTGATTCTGATTGGCTGATTCCATCAGCCAATCAGAAAATTCCTACCTTAATTCCGATTGGCTGATAGAATCCTATCAGCCAATCGGAATTCGAGGGACGCCATCTTGGATGACGTCCCTTAAAGGAACCGTCATTAGTCGGGAGACATCGGAAGAAGAGGATGGATCCGCGTCGCCTGCTTCAAGATGGACCCGCTCCGCACCGGATGGAAGAAGATAGAAGATGCGGCTTGGAGAAGATGTTTGCCGGTCCGGATGTCCTCTTCTTGCCGGATAGGATGAAGACTTTGGAGCCTCTTCTGGACCTCTTCAGCACCGGATTATGGATCGCCAACCCCCGCTTGGGTTGGATGAAGATCTTGGAGCCAGGACGGATCGGTGATACCTGGATGGTGAAGACAAGGTAGGAAGATCTTCAGGGGATTAGTGTTAGGTTTATTTAAGGGGGGTTTGGGTTAGATTAGGGGTATGTGGGTGGTGGGTTGTAATGTTGGGGGGGGGGTATTGTATGTTTTTTTTTACAGGCAAAAGAGCTGAACTTCTTGGGGCATGCCCCGCAAAGGGCCCTGTTCAGGGCTGGTAAGGTAAAAGAGCTTGTAACTTTTTTAATTTAGAATAGGGTAGGGAATTTATTATTTTGGGGGGCTTTGTTATTTTATTAGGGGGCTTAGAGTAGGTGTAATTAGTTTAAAATTGTTGTAATATTTTTCTTATGTTTGTAAATATTTTTTTATTTTCTGTAACTTAGTTCTTTTTTATTTTTTGTACTTTAGCTAGTTTATTTAATTGTATTTATTTGTAGCAATTGTGTTTATTTAATTTATTGATAGTGTAGTGTTAGGTTAATTGTAGGTAATTGTAGGTAGTTTATTTAATTATTTTATTGATAGGGTAGTGTTAGGTTTAATTATATCTTAGGTTAGGATTTATTTTACAGGTAAATTTGTTATTATTTTAACTAGGTAACTATTAAATAGTTCTTAACTATTTAATAGCTATTGTACCTAGTTAAAATAAATACCAAGTTGCCTGTAAAATAAATATTAATCCTAAAATAGCTATAATATAATTATAATTTATATTGTAGCTATATTAGGATTTATTTTACAGGTAAGTATTTAGCTTTAAATAGGATTAATTTATTTAATAAGAGTTAATTTATTTCGTTAGATTAAAATTATATTTAAGTTAGGGGGGTGTTAGTGTTAGGGTTAGACTTAGCTTTAGGGGTTAATACATTTATTAGAATAGCGGTGAGCTCCGCTCGGCAGATTAGGGGTTAATAAGTGTAGGTAGGTGTCGGCGACGTTGTGGGGGGCAGATTAGGGGTTAATAAATATAACATAGGGGTCGGCGATGTTAGGGCAGCAGATTAGGGGTACATAGGGATAACGTAGGTTGCGGCGGTTTACGGAGCGGAAGATTAGGGGTTAATAATAATATGCAGGGGTCAGCGATAGCGGGAGTGGCAGATTAGGGGTTAATAAGTGTAAGGTTAGGGGTGTTTAGACTCGGGGTACATGTTAGAGTGTTAGGTGCAGACGTAGGAAGTGTTTTCCCATAGGAAACAATGGGGCTGCGTTAGGAGCTGAACGCTGTTTTTTTCAGCTCAAACAGTCCCATTGTTTCCTATGGGGGAATCGTGCACGAGCACGTTTTTGATGCCGGCCGCGTCCGTAAGCAACTCTGGTATCGAGAGTTGCATTTGCGGTAAAAATGCTCTACGCTCCTTTTTTGGAGCCTAACGCAGCATTTGTTTTAACTCTCAATACCAGAGTTAAATTTATGGTGCGGCCAGAAAAAAGCCCGCGGAGCGTTAACAGCCCTTTTACCGCCGAACTCTAAATCTAGGCCTTAGCAAGCTAACTTTTTCTCTTGCCATTTTTATCTTTTGCCAATATTACTTGAAATCAACACCCATTGTTTATGTATTTTATGTTTATGTCCTTTTTTTATACTGTTCTAATCAGTGCCGGCACTATTGTTATATGATTATACGATTATTGTATAATAAATTTTTAAAGATTCACATAGGTATTATCTTTTTTAGACATATATTTTTTATACATCACCATATTAGTATAGATATACCATATACAAATTGAGCTCTGTGCTTTCATTAGCTCTACCCTGCACCTCTTTTCCATAAAAAGAGGCTGCTCCCAGGTGGAAACTCGCCATAGTAAAAGCTACTGAGCTGTTGTTCATTCCTGGTAGAGCGCTTTTCTTTCTGTATGCATCAGGTTTTCATGATATTTGAACTAGATCACGGGTGAAACAATCATCTGATCAGTAACCATGACTACTAACCTACTTTCACCCATCAGCTGATTACTTCACGGCTCTAAATGAGATATGAAAATGTGACCTGTTGGTGTACCTTGAAGACTGGAGTTGAAAAACACTGGTATAAATGATTGAGTGTGTGAATGGCTGATAGTTGTCACATGATACAAGGGGCCAGGAAACATCAGAAAAAAATCTATTTGCTCTAAATGCAAACTAATTGTCATTGCATTTCTTTCTATTATAAATGAATGAGTATGAAATAGACTACTGTAGTTAAAAGGGATAGTAAACCTCAAATTTTTCTTTCGTGATTCAGGTAGAGCATGCATTTTTAGATAATTTTCTAATTTACTCCTATTATCAAATTTTCTTCCTTCTCTTGCTATCTTTATTTGAAAAGCAAGAATGTAAGCTTAAAAGCTGGCCCATTTTTGGTTCAGCACCTATGTTGTGCTTGCTGAATGGTGGTTAAATGTAGCGACCAATCAGCAAGTGCAATCCAGGGTCTGAACCAAAAATGGGCTGGCTCCTTAGCTTAGATTCCTGCTTCTTCAAATAAAGATAGCAAGAGAATGAAGAAAAATTGATAAGAGTAAATTAGAAAGTTGCTTTAAAGGGACAGTAAAGTCATAATTAGACATTCACAATTTAGATAGAGCATACAATTTTAAACAATTTTCCAATTTAATTCTATTATTTAATTTGCTTTCTTCTCTTGTCATCCTTTGCTGAAAGGTTTAACTAGGTAAGGTCAGGAGCAGCAAAGAACCTAGGTTCTAGCTGCTAATTGGTGGCTGCATATTTATACCAATTGTCATTGGCTCACCCATGTGTTCAGTTAGAAACCCGAAGTGCATTGCTGCTTTTTCAACAAATGATGCTAAGAGAATTAAGCAAATTTGATAATAGAAGTAAACTGGAAAGTTATTTAAAATTGTATGTTCTACCTAAATCATAAAATAAAATTGTGGGGTTTCATGTCCCTTTAAATTGCATGCTCTATCTGAATCATAAAAGAAAAATATTGGGTTTACTATCCCTTTCATGGTTAATGAACCTTTTATATTGTGCATTAAAAATTGCTTAGAAACATGTTTTAATTATTAATTTAGTCCACTTTTGCTAAGAAAATGTCCCTGGACTGCAACTTAATACTTTTAAAACATGTATTTAGTAAGCAGCTACTTTGCATTAGTGTGCTTAAGCTGATTTGTAACATGCAGATATAAAAATAAATCTCCTTAAAAGGGCTAGTAAATACATTGAGATTTTTATATAAAATGTTTAGTTATGCATAATGAAACACATTTGCAATATATTTTCAGTATTTATTTTGCCCCCTTTTCATTTAGCTCTGAAAATTGAGCAATATTTCATTCTCAGACCTTTACGTGCACCCTGCTGACTTCTCTAGACTGAATTTGCAACATATAATGTTCCTAATTGGCTTTATCAGATAAAAACTTCAAAACAATGCACATTATACTAACTTTATAACAGTAACTAGCCTTGTTATCTGTGGACTAGAGCTCAGATTGGCTCCTTCAAATAAGCCGAAAGGGGGGTGGAATTTGGCTCTTTAAAAATAATTGCAGTAAAAAGGACGTTAATTTGTTTTAAAAACATTAAGATTTGGCTGATATGTTATTCTATAGCAACACAACGGAAATGTCATGTAATTACAAAATGTTAACTGTCCCTTTAAATGTTTTTTTTTTTTTTTTACAAAAACACAGCTGTTAAAAGCTGTCTGTTTTATAATTTTGTATTTAAAATTATGTTTTATTTATCTATGCTTTTCATAACAGAGGACTCTTTAAAATGCTCAAAATTCCTATATATAAGTTACAGCTGCAGTTCTCATATCTTTGATGTTGGAGGGGTTAAGATTTGCCACTGAGCTGCATCATTTCAATATCAGCTCTCATGTAACTAAACCTGCTTCTAAGCACTGCTTTTTCCCTCTTTGTTTCAGCTCTTTGCAGAAGTGTGAAAAATACAACAGTGTTTGTTTTTTAACTTGCAAACCTGTGAAAATTGCAACATCTTCTACTATTTACTGGTGGCAAAGATGTGCGATCACGACAGTTCTAATCTCTGCTGTGCGGTGACATTTAGGGTCCATGTGTGAAGCGTTCATCCTGAATGAAAGATGATATCAATCTAAGGTCCGTGCTTGTGCTGCATAGAACTGGACTGAGAAATGTAGTCTTCTAGCAATGCAGGTGAACATATTTTAGATATCCAATTAATGTAAGCAAAAATATAAAATAGTATAGAAACGTTGCTTTCAATGAGCGATATTTATTCAAATTATCATCAGACATAGGTATATAGTCTATTCTTTTAAAAAAAGATCAGCAAATAACTTTTCAACCAGAATAAAATATCTCTCTATCAGATGTTATTCTTTTTTTTTTTTTTTTAATTTTTGTTTTTATTGGATTTTTCAAAAAGAAAAAAGTAGAGTAGACAAGTACAACAATTAGTACATCCAAAACGTACAGTTTCAATTGCAAAACAAACATGAAAGATAAATAAAGAAGCGCATTCTATACGTTAAGTAGTCATAATCAGCAATTACATGACGTGAAAACAGCCAGAAGGGAGTAAAAGAAAACAGAAGGAAAATAATGTACGGTTTCTGTGACATTCAAAAGGCCGTTCTTGGGCCTTCTTAGCATTATCAGATGTTATTCTTGGTGTTAAAGATACCATTGATTTATGTCTTTGTTAACCCTTTAATGGTTTCCAAACACTTATAACCCATTGATTTGTTTATTTTCTCCCCTCTCTATACGAGTTGCAGTCATATACCGCCCCCCTGGCTCCCCAACTCAATTTTTAGATCACTTTGCTGCCTGATTTTTCTTTCCTCAGACACCCCTGCCCTCATTCTTGGTGACTTCATCATCACTCTTTACAATCCCACTACCTCCTCTGCAAAACAATCACTTCCTCTTTCGGCCTGTCACAATGGACTGACTCTCCCACTCACAAAGATGGTCACTCCCTTGATCTGATCTTCAGCTATCGATGCACTATCTCAAATTTCACAAACTTCCCTTTTCCTCTTTCTGACCATAATCTCCTAACTTGCAACATAACTTCCCTCCCTACAACCCCCCTTCCTCTACCCCTTACACCAAACTTCACAGAAGCACTAAGTCATTAGATCAGCAACAGCTTGCTAGCTCTCTCGAACCTCTCCTCTCTTCCATCACCTCCTTTTCCTGCCCTGACCAATCTATCTGCCACTATAACTCCACCATTACATTGGTCATTGACACCCTGGCCCCTCCTACCATAGCTCAGAAACCACACTCTCATCCTCAGCCTTGGCATACTCCTCTGACACGGTACCTACGCAGATGTTCCTGTATTGCTGAGCGACACTGGAGGAAATCTCGGAGTTCAGCTGACTTTCTTCACTACAAGTTCATCCTGAACTCCTACTATTCTGCCCTTAATCTTCATAAGAAGCAATACTTTTTTCAATGTTCAATACTCTTCTCCGCCCACTCCCACCTCCTAATACAACTTCTCTCTCAGCTCAAGATTTTGCCAGCCACTTCAATAACAAAATTGACTCCATCAGAAATGAAATCACCTCTCAACTTACTACCAATCTCCCACCCCCTCGAAAGCTCACAATCATTCAAAACCCAAATACCTTTTAAATATAGCTCTTTTGCCACTGTTACTGAGGAAGAAGTTTCTGCCCTTATACTGTCCTCCCATCTCACTACCTGTCCCCTCGACCCTATCCCCTCACAGCTACTCCCCTCCCTCTCTTCTACACTCACCCCCATACTCACACACATTTTCAACCTCTCCTTCACCACTGGTATATTTCCCTCATCTCTAAAACATGCACTGGTCACACCTATCCTCAAAAACCTTCCCTCAATCCAACCTCCCCATCCAACTACCGTCCTATTTCCCTACTCCCTCTTGCCTCAAAGCTCCTTGAAAAGCTAGTATACGCACGCCTATCCCATTTCCTTACACTATACTCTCTTCTTGACCCACTGCAATCTGTATTTCATCCCCATCACTCCCCAGAGACAGCAATTGTCAAGGTTACCAATAACCTACTTACAGCAAAATTCAAAGGTCACGTCTCTCTACTTATTCTCCTTGATCTGTCTGCAGCCTTTGACACTGTTGAACACCCTCTTTTGCTTGGTGGTTTTACGTACCAAACCTGGGTTCCTTCCTAAGGTTGTTTCGAATAAGAATATTAATCAGGAAATTGTTGTTCCTTCCTTGTGTCCTTATCCTTCTTCTAAGAAGGAGCATCTGTTACATAACTTGGACGTGGTCCGTGCCTTAAAGTTTTACTTACAGGCAACTAAGGTTTTCCGTCAATCATCTTCATTATTCATTGTTTATTCTGGAAAGCGTAGGGGTCAGAAAGCTACAGCTACCTCTGTTTCTTTTTGGCTGAGAAGTATCATCCACCTGGCATATGAGACTACTGGACAGCAGCCTCCTGAAAGAATTACGGCTCATACTACTAGGGATGTCTAGCGCTGCGGAATATGTTGGCGCTCTACAAATAACCGATAATAAATAAATAAAATGTGGCTTCCACATGGGCTTTTAAAATTGAGGCATCTGTTGAACAGATTTGTAAGGCTGCGACTTGGTCGTACCTTCATACTTTTTCCAAATTTTCCAAATTTGATACTTTTGCTTCTTTTGAGGCTATCTTTGGGAGAAAGGTCCTTCAAGCAGTGGTGCCTTCCGTTTAGGTTCCTGTCTTGTCCCTCCCTTTCATCCGTGTCCTATTGCTTTGGTATTGGTTTCCCACAAGTAAGGATGAAATCCGTGGACTCATCATATCTTTGTAAAAGAAAACTAAATTTATGCTTACCTGATAAATTACTTTCTTTTACGATATGACGAGTCCACAGCCCACCCTGTTCTTTTTAAGACAGTTTTTCTTTTTCTTTTTTTGTAAACTTCAGTCACCTCTGCACCTTTTTAGCCTTTCCTTTTCTCTTCCTATACATTCGGCCGAATGACTGAGGGTGGAGGGGAAGGGAGGGGCTATATATACAGCTCTGCTGTGGTGCTCTTTGCCACTTCCTGTTAGCAGGAGGTTAATATCCCACAAGTAAGGATGAAATCCGTGCAGGAAAAATCAATAATAATAAACCTCTTAACCACTATAAATATGTATACCGACTCCCATCAAACACTGAAATGCAGTCTGAAAGCAATTTCAAGGCCTTCTGAAGGCTGAAACGCGTAGATGTTAACTGTGTATCTGTGAAATTGGATCTACAATATCTAAGTCACCCGCTACTCTACCAGATCGCTCTGTGTATTTGAAATTCCCGGACGGGGATCGTCAGAGAGGAAACCCCTCAGCTGATTGGGTGAGTCTGACAATGTGACGACCTGGAATACGTCACACGCCGAATAAAGTTCTTTGCATTTGTAACGGAGGATAAGTTCACAAGACCGCTTGCCTAACAGACCCGGACACCTAGACTTGGTGATTCTTGTTCCCGGTCGGGACTTTGAAAGAAAGTCAGACCGGATGGTTGGTCGGCAAATCCGCAGGTAAAAACTGAGTTATATATATATTAACAGCCAGACTGACATTATAACGGCTTCAATTATATGGGAATCAACCCACTACCTATACTGCCTTTTATTACGGATAATACATTGGCCTTTTCTACTGCCTCAAACAGACTGTTTTTTAAAGCTTGGAATATTGATAAGACGTTTTAAACCGGAGCAACTATTCTTTGCCATTCAAGATTTTAGTTTAGGCATATTGCTCTTTTAACATATTTATAATTGTATTACCACCGGTGGTTAGTGTATGTCTTTAAGTTATTTATATTTGTATTATCTCTATATATTTTTTATTTTTAGTGTGAATAATTATTAAATTTCTTCTGATTATATCTGTGATAGTGATGAATTTATTATAAATACTGATTTTTAATAGTTATTGTATAAATTATATCTACCTATTGCACTTTATAGCCACTTCCTGATCAGTATCGCATTTATTGACTAAGTATAATAACTCTACCATCCCTTAGTATACCTAGCTTTCTAGCGCCACATCTATTTGTGTATTTTACCTAAGGATGAAATCCGTGGACTCGTCATATCGTAAAAGAAAGTAATTTATCAGGTAAGCATACATTTATTTTTTTCCCCCTTCTTCCAAAATCTCCACCCCCCAATTTTCTATAACTGTTGATAATTCCATCATTACTCCTACCCCGCATGCCCAATGTCTTGGGGTCACACTTGACTCAGACCTTTCCTTTACTCACATTCAGTCCTTGGCTAAAGCCTGCTGCTTCCACCTTAAAAACATCTCTAAAATTAGACATTTCCTTACACAAGACATAACTAAGATTTTATTCCACTCTCTTATCCTTTCCCGTCTCAACTAATGCAACTCCGTCCTCTCTGGTCTACCTAGCTGCTGCCTAACTCCTTTGCAATCCATAATGAATGCCTCTGCCAGACTCATCTTCCTTACACGTCGCTCTTCATCTGCTGCACCTCTCTGCCAATCCCTTCACTGGCTTCCTCTTGCCTCTAGGATTAAACACAAAATCCTCACACTGACATATAAAGCCCTCAACTGCACTGCTCCCCCCTACATCTCAGACCTTGTCTCCAGATACTCTCCCTCCCAACTCCTTTGCTCTGCTCACAATCTCCTCCTCTCTTGTTACTTCCTCACATTCCCGTTTACAGGACTTCTCCAGACTGGCTCCCATTTTGTGGAACTCTCTGCCTCGCTCCACAAGACTCTTCCCTAGTTTTAACAGCTTCAAGCGCTCCCTAAAGACTCTACTGTTCAGGGATGCTTACAACCAACACTAACCTTTCCTAACTCCATCGCTTTCCCCTTGAACCCCTTAGAATGTAAGCCTATGAGCCCAGCTGTTTGTAGATCGCCTTCATAAGAGCCGACTACAAAAGTGCAACTCTCGGCAGGGCCCTCTACCCATTTGATCCCTATAAATGTTATCCTCTATACCAACTATGTTTATAGCGCTGCGGAGTCTGTTGGCGCTCTACAAATACCTGTTAATAATAATAATAATTGTGAATAGTCAGAATGCCAAAATATTTTTATTTTGCAATAAAAAACAACACATATATTGATCTTCATATCACAAGAGGAACATGCACATTGACATAAATTTCCCCTTTCTCTTTCTCACAAAAATGTAATGACCTCTCTAACATATTTAGTAGAGACATAGGGGCAGAATTATCATTGTGTGAGCGGACATGATTCGATATTGCGGATCATGTCCGCTGCACATCGATAAATGTCAACAGCATATGCTCTCGGCATTTATCATTGCACCAGCAGTTCTTGTGAATTGCTGGTGCAATGCCTCCCCTTGCAGATTTGTGGCCAATCGGCCGCTAGCAGGGGGTGTCAATCAACCCGATCGTATTCGATCAGGTTGATTTCTGGCGATATCTGTCCGCCGCCTCAGAGCAGGCGGACAGGTTATGGAGCAGCGATCTTTAGACCGCTGCTTCATAACTTGTGTTTCCGGTGAGCCTGGAGGCTCACTGGAAACACGGGGCATCAAGCTCCATACAGAGCTTGATAAATATGCCCCATAGTCATTTTCATGTGGGTACAACATAAATTAAATATAAAACTCTATCCAATCTGGGAAAGGAGGAAAGTAAAGGTCATAGGAGATACCTTACAATATTTCAATAAAACTAAGACTGAGTGTAAGTGGACGTGTCCAGAGGAAAATGGGTGAGGTGTGGGCCATGGAGGAGGAGCCGAGCAGTTTCTTTTTAAATAAATTATCAGCAATGCAATACTGGGAGCTAGCTGAACACTTGGGCTGAACCAATGACAGTTATATAGGTGCAGCCAACAATCAGGAGCTAGCTCCCAGAAGAGCATTTCTGCTTCTGAGCCAAGAAAATAAAGCAAATTATATAACATAAGTGAATTGGAAAGCTGCTTAAAATTGCATGTGCTATCTGAATCTCGAAAGTTTAATTTTGACTTTATTGTCCCGTTAAAATCTCAGTGTAACCCCCAAAAAACAATAAGTCAGACTTTATGTTGCATTGTTTGTCGCCATAGCATGTTGGAGCTATACATACTATTGATTTTAAGTACTTTTAAAGGGGCAGCAAACACCTATAAATTGTATTATAAAATGTTTAATTGTGCATAATATACCAATGTTGAAATATGCTTGTATTATTTATTTTGCCCCCTACATATCTGTCTCTAACTTGCTTTAACATAACAACTGCATGTGACGTTATACGAACTTAATGACAGTGGCTATCCATGTTGTCTGCAGATTCAAGCCTAAATTGGTTCCTTCAAATAAAACAAATAGTGGGAGGAGTTTGACTATTGAAAAACAATTGCAGTAAACAAGGCAGCATTTAGTTTAGACTTGGCTAGGTTATTCTATAGCAAGATAATAGAAAGGTTTTGTATTACAAGGTCTTTACTGTCCTTTCATTTCTGTACATATATGAAACATTTATATAAGTTTAGACAACAGGAAGAAGAAAACAGCACATTCTCTAATAGCACTCACCTATTCACATATAGCAGCAGAAAGTAAAATGAATTAAAACGTAACCTTTAAAGGGACAGTCTACTCGAACATTTTTATAGTTTAAAAATATGGATAATCCCTTTATTGCCCATTGCCCAGTTTTGCATAACCAACACTGTTATATTAATTCACTTTTGACCTCTGTCATTACCTTGTACCTAAGCTTCTGCTGTATGCCCCCTTATTTCAATTCTTTTGACAGACTTGTATTTTAGCCAATCAGTGCTGTCAAAATGCACTGAGATAAGAGTTGGCCTTCAAGGGCTTAGAAATGAGCATACAAGCCTATTTAGGTTTAGCATTCAAACAAAGAATACCAAGAGAACAAAGCAAATTTGATGATAAAAGTAAATAGAAAGTTCTTTAAAATTGCATGCCCTATCTGAATCATGAAAGTTTAATTTTGACTAGACTGTCGCTTTAATTATAAAATAACTAAAAACAAATTAATGTATATGATTGTGTAATTAGATGATGAAATATTTGAAACATTTTTCCAGTATACAGTTCCGCAGACTCGATAAGTTTTATTAATTACTGCCACGAAAATAGTTATCAAACATAAGTCACTTAGTACACTGATTAGGGATCTTTTGGTACATGACGGTTTGACATTAATGGGACAACCATAGCAGAATTGGACTGTTACTGGATCCCTCGATACACTAGTAATTGTGGTTTATTTGGATTCAGTATGTGTGAACTTATGTTTTTAATCATTAATTTTTAGTTATTTTATAATTAAAGGGACACTGAAACCAAATTTTTTCTTTCATGATTCAGATAGAGCATGCAATTTTAAGCAACTTTCTAATTTACTTCTATTATCATTTTTGCTTCATTCTCTTGCTATCTTTATTTGAAAAAGAAGGCATCTAAGCTAAGGAGCCAACAAATTGTTAGTTCAGAACCATGGATAGCACTTGTTTATTGGTGCTGTCCAATCAGCAAGGACAACCCAGTTTGTTCACCAAAAATGGGCCGGCATCTAAACTTACATTCTTGCTTTTCAAATAAACATACCAAGAGAATGAAAAAAAATGATAATAGGAGTAAATTAGAAAGTTGCTTACAATTGCATGCTCTATCTGAATCACAAAAGAAAAAAAAATGGGTTCAGTGTCCCTTTAAAGGTTACATTTGAATTAATTTCACTGTCCGCTGCTATATGTAAATAAGTGAGTGCTATTGGAGATGCGCTGTTTTCTTCTAAATATGTAGCAAAAGTAATAGTAAAATTTAGTGGGTCCATACTGCATTAGTTTAGATAAGGAACTGTACCATTAAAATCAGTTTGGTTTTGATATTTAAATAAACTTACAATGAAAAAGGATAAACAGTATAAATAGATTCTGATGTCCTGAAGAGCTTGCAATCTAATGTTGGTGCCTGAGATATATATGATAAACTTGGCTATGGACCACGTTCTGCTACTTCAAGGTTATCAGTACAATTGAAATACTACTTTATAAACTGTGTGTCCTATTTGTATGCATTCTTTTCTGGGGCATAATGTACTGATGACCTTCATCACGATCGTATGCAGCAACACGTGCTTATATGCTGCAACTGCTGATCTATCAGTTAAGCAAACCATTTTATAACCCAGCGGCAAAGCAAGATATTTAAGACAGGGACAAATTGCAACTGTCAATTGCAAAGCATACCATGCTGCATATTATCTTGGCAATTTTAAATAAATTAGAATTGTAAATTCAACATCCTAATTGAGCAAGGAATCCTTTATAGCTTACACAAGCTGTAGTTTGGATTTTCATCACCTCAGAGGGACACACTTTTTGGAAAACATCACAACCGTCCATCTTGCATAAGACAGCAAGGGGTGAGCAATTGAAGTGCCATAATTATTCATAGGCTATTTTTAGCTGCAAGATTATAGAAGACCTATATTTCGCTCCTTTGGGTCACTTCTTGTAATTTCTAGTACCTCCCGTCTCTATAGCTTAAGGTATGGTCTCAATTTCAGTGTAGCCTAATTGGAAGGACTTTATTTATATTCATGAGTTATTTGGCACTTGTCACTGAACATCTTTATGCAGATCCAGATTTTCTATTCAAATTGGATCAATGAATTTCAGTGCAACGGCTGCTGTGATAAATATAATTTTACTCTGGTGATAAATTCCTTCAAAGCAGCATTGACTCTTCCCAAATATGAATAGTCGGTTTGGGCATGCTAGTATTTATTTGTGCAATACTTAGATTTGTTTGTTGCTGGGCCTTTTAAACTAAATTAAAGGGACATGAAACCCAACTTTTTTCTTTCATGGTTTAGAAAGAGTATGCAATTTTAAGCAAGGTAAGAAACAGCTTCTTAGATTGTGGGAAGGAGGTCTGCATGTGCAAACCTGCCCCGCAAGGGCTCCAAAGCTACTTACGCTGCTTAAAGGGACAGTCTACACCAGAATTGTTATTGTTTTAAAAGATAGATAATCCCTTTATTACAAATTTCCCAGTTTTGCATAACCAACACAGTTAAAATAATATACTTTTAACCTCTGTGATTATCTTGTATCTAAGCCTCTGCAAACTGCCCCTTTTTTCAGTTCTTTTGACAGACTTGCAGTCTAGCCAATCAGTGCCTGCTCCCAGATAACTTCTCGTGCACGAGCATAGTGTTATCTATATGAAATACGTGAACTAACACCCTCTAGTGGTGAAAAACTGTTAAAATGCAATCTGAAAGATGTGGGCTTCAAGGTCTAAGAAATTAGCATATGAACCTTCTAGGTTAAGCTTTCAACTAAGAATACCAAGAGAACAAAGCAAAATTGGTGATAAAAGTAAATTGGAAAATTGTTTAAAATTACATGCTCTATCTGAATCATGAAATATTTTGGCCTAGACTGTCCCTTTAATACATTATGCCCAGAGAATATTTTTTTTAATTTACATTCAAATTGGCTTCTTTTTTTCTACTTTGCTTCATTTTATTAGTATCCTTTGTTGAAGCAGTAGTGATGCAGTACTGGGAGCTAGCTGAATGCATCAGGTGAGCCAATGAGAACAGGTATATATGGGCAGTCACCAATCAGCAGCTATGTCCCAGCAATGCATTGATGCTCCTAAGCCTTTCAACAAATCAGATAATAGAAGTAAATTGAAAAGTTTGGGTTTTATGTCCCTTTAATTTTGCAACAATTAAGTTAATTTATACATAAATACCTTATATGAACACTGTTTTTTTTTTCATGAAATGTTTAATGTCCCTTTAACTTGTTTGACATGTTTATTAATTTATTTACAGGTTTCTGCCCTTTAAAAACCCTTTTCTGACAGAAATGCCTATGAATCATTGCCGCTCAATGCAGATCGAGGTTTTCAGATAGCAAAGTAGTTATACTAGAGAAACACTGTTAAGCAGATTACATTTATAGGCATCTTAATTAAATATTTATACAGATTTAGCACGCAAGATTGGATTATCTCATGCTATTTTTCCTCATAGTTACTGAGAGATTTTATCTAAATTTGTTGCTATTTAGTGCATTCTTAGTGTGAGATCTGGGCTGCCAAACAAGCAAGTTATAAGCATCTAACATTTATTTCATGAACTTAAAGGGATACTAAAACCAAATTTTTTCTTTCATGATTCAGATAGAGCATGCAATTTTAAGCAACTCTCTAATTTTCTCCTATTATCAATTTTTGGTTGAGAACCTGGGTTATGCTTGCTTATTGGTGGGTAAATGTAAGCCTCCAATAAGCAAGCGCTATCCATGGTGGTGACCCTAAAATGGGCTGACTGCTAAGATTTACATTCCTGCTTTTAAAATAAAGATAGCAAGAGAACAAATAAAAAATGATAATAGGAGTAAATTAGAAAGTTGCTTAAAATGTCATGCTCTATCTGAATCAAGAAAGAAAAAATGTGGGTTCAGTGTCCCTTTAAAGGTTTCATGTGGAAACTGCAAACAGCAACCATTTCATATTAAAGGGACTAAAGTGATTCAGACAGAGCATACAATTAAAAAAAAAAAAGTTTGCAATTTACTTCTATTTTCAAATTTGCTTCGTTCACATGGTATTCTTTGTTGAAGAGATACCTAGATAGGTGTCTGATGCACTACATGGGAGGAAATAGGGCTGCCATATAGTGCTCTTGCAAATGGATAACATTCTTGCAAAACTGCTGTCATATAGTGCTCCAGACTTGTGCACGTCCCTGAGCTACAACAAAAGATATCAAGAGAACTAGGAGCATTTTATAATAGAAGTAAATTAGAAAGCTGCTTAAAATTGCATGCTCTGTCTGAATCATGAAATAATTTTTTTTGGTTTCATGTTACTTTAAAGGGACAGTCTATACCAAAATTGTTATGGTTTAAAAAGATAAATAACACCTTTACTACCCATTCCCCAGCTTTGCACAAACATTGTTATATTTCTGCCTGTTTCTAAACCACTACAGGCAACCTCTTATCAAATTCATTTTTATTAGCTTTTCACAGCAAGACACTGCTCATTCATGTGTACCATATAGATAGAATTGTGCACTCTACTGTGGAGTTGTGCAGGACACAGCACTTATTGGCTAAAATGCAAGTCAATAGATAATAAATAAATAGCCCTGAGATAAGGGGGCTGTCTGCAGAGGTAATATACAAGGTAATCGCAGAAGTAAAAAGTATATTAATATAACCATGTTGGCTGTGCAAAACTGGGGAATAGATTATCTATCGGCTAGATTACGAGTTTTTGTCGGTAAGGCTGTGCGGTGCTAACGCTCTTTTTTTTCTCACCGCTCACTTAAGACAACGCTGGAATTACGCGTTTTCTGCAAGCTGGCGTTAGCCTCAGAAAAGTGAGCGTTGAGCAAAATTTACACATCTTACCTCAATACCAGCGTTGCTTACGGTAGCGGCAAGCAGGTAAAATGTGCTTGTGCACGATTTTCCATAAGTACAAATTTACCTGTAAAATAAACCCTAACCTAAATTACAATTACACCTAACACTACACTATAATTAAATTAATTACCTAAACTAACTACAATTAAATAAAATAAACTAAAGTACAAAAAAAAAACAACACTAAATTACAAAAAATAAAAAAGAAATTACAAATTTTTAAACTAATAACACCTAATCTAATCCCCCTAATAAAATAAAAAAGCCCCCCAAAATAAAAAAAATCCCTACCCTATACTAAATTACAAATAGCCCTTAAAAGGGCTTTTTGCGGGGCATTGCCCCAAAGTAATCAGCTCTTTTACCTTTAAAAAAATAATACAATACCCCCCAACATTAAAACCCACCACTCACATACCCAACCCTACTCTAAAACCCACCCAAACACCCCTTAATAAAACCTAACACTACCCCCTTGAAGATCACCCTACCTTGAGATGTCATCCAGACCGGCAGAAGTCTTCATCCAGGTGGCATCTTCTATCTTCTTCCATCCGGAGCGGAGCGTGTCCATCTTGAAGACATCCGACGCAGAGCATCTTCTTCCATCCGACGTCGACTGAAGAATGAAGGTTCCTTTAAGTGACGTCATCCAAGATGGCGTCCCTTCAATTCCGATTGGCTGATAGAATCCAATCAGCCAATCGGAATTAAGGTAGGAAAAATCCTATTGGCTGATGCAATCAGCCAATAGAATTGAAGTTCAATCCTATTGGCTGATCCAATCAGCCAATAGGATTGAGCTCGCATTCTATTGGCTGTTCCACAATATTATATATAATAATCTATTATTTTCCTTGATTGCATATTCTTCAAAGTGGAAAACAAATAATCTGAAAAGGTAAATTAGATAAAACATTGGCAAAACAAATTATATTTTTATTTTACCATACTTTTAAAATTGTTTTTATTTGCAAGATGTATCTTGAATTCAGGATAAACTCCACATTTGATTAATTATAACAATTAGGCCTAACTGGAACCCAAAATAGGCCCAGCATTTTAAGTCTGAGCAGCCTATTCCCCCATTCTTTTTCAATTTAAAGGGACTGTATACTTAAACTGCATGTAATGTACACTACTATAAAGAAGAGTATGCACAGATACTGATATAAAAATCCAGTATAAAACCTTTCAAAAACTTACTTAGAAGCTCCCAATTTAGCACTGTTGATGAGGTTAGGCTGGGACACCCACTGAAAGGGGCTGAGAGCAGACCATTCCCTGTATATGAAAATACCCATTACACAAACAGAAGCAATCTGAAGTCTGTATACATCAGTATACATCTAAAACTTGGGGGTTTAGTTAGGAGTCTAGTGTACAATGTCCCTTTAACAATACCACAAAACTGACCAGTACAATGTACTAGTTTCATTTATAAAAGCATTTAAACTTTGTAACACCCTTCTGAACATCTGTCTGTCCCTGCATTTTGTAAATTGTTTATCATAAAAAAGTAATTAAGTAAAATGTAATGAAAAAAAAGACCAAAGGCTATGAAGTCCACATCTAAATAAAGAATAGTCACTTATTGCTTGTGTAGTTGGTTTCTCAAAATAACAGGCACTTGCCATTACACTTAAAGGGACACTGAACCCAATGTTTTTCTTTCGTTATTCAGATAGAGCATTACATTTTAAGCAACTTTCTAATTTACTCCTATTATCAAATTTTCTTCAATCTCTTGGAATCTTTATTTGAATTGCAAGAATGTAAGTTTAGATGCCTGCCCATTTTTGGTGAACAACCTGGGTTGTTCTTGCTGATTGGTGGATAAATTCATCCACCAATAAAAAAGTGCTGTCCAGAGGTCTGCACCAAAAAAGAAGCTTAGATGCCTTCTTATTGGTGCTGTCCAATCAGAAAGGACAACCCAGTTTGTTCACCAAAAATGGGCCGGCATCTAAACTTACATTCTTGCTTTTCAAATAAAGATAGCAAGTGAACAAAGAAAAATTGATAATAGGAGTAAATTAGAAAGTTGCTTAAAATTGCATGCTCTATCTGAATCACGAAAGAAAAATTTTGGGTTCCGTGTCCCTTTAAGCTGCACTATCAGAGAAAAAAAACACTCACAGACATCCACTTGTACACACTAACACATCCGAGACATCCACAACCACACAGACATCAAGAACAGCTGCTTTTCTGTGACTGTCATCCTACCCCCTTGGTTAGTCCGCGCCAGAGAATGTGCACTTGTACAGCCTTGCATCATTCAAATATGGCGGCGCAGAAATAGGACAGGAGACTGAACCGTCTGTGGCCTATCTCACAAAAAGGGTAGAGCTGTCTCTGCATCATGCACAAATAAAAATGCTGGCAACTGGGCAGGGCTAAAATAACAAGTCCCAGCCTACAGCTAACACCAACCCACCGGGGAAATGCCCTGTATGCCCTATGATCAGTCCAGGCCTGATAACAATTGTTTTATATATATGCTGCTATTCTCCCCACCAAGTGGAACTCTTATTTAACTATTGTTGGTAATTTGCAGTTAATAAACAAACAATGGTTTAGATGATATGGTTGGAGATTTTCTGATTAAATAGATCAGAAAATAAATATAAAATACATATTATGAGTCTTCCAACGATCTACACCTGAAGAACGTTTATTTTCTTTCAGTTAAATAAGTTATAAATAGTGTAGCTTCAAAATGGATGTGAAGGCTCATTTATAGGTGGCACAATGCTGAACCGGCCTCAAACACAGCTAAGCATTGGCAACAGCTATATGCACTATGCTCATATTTTTATGAGCATAGTTATAAAAACCTACTTAATTCATATTTGAAACATAGGCGTGGGCAGCAGATTTCATTAGGTTTTGCACCCAGTGATTTTTTTAGGTGACAAAATAAGTTAAAAGAAAGAACATTCATTTGAATCATTTACAATTAAAATAAAAACAAACAATACAAAGTTTTAATGGAAGATACATACTCAATACATATAGTAGGGATAGCCAGGCAAACAAAATTAGTATAAATTGCTAACCAGAGAACTCAAACCCATACAGGGTAACTGCTGCAGTGCAGGGATACAGTAACTGCCATGGGCATTAAGTTGCCTACTGGCATCAAATGATGGCCTAGATCAATACATTGGGCCAATTTATTAAGGGCTGAATGCCCCTGTTTCCTCGCAAGCCTACAGGACATAAATCCGCCCAATCTCATACAATCAGGTTGATTGACACCCCCTGCAGGAGGCGGCATTGCACAAGCAGTTCACCAGAACTGCTTGTGCAATGTTAAATGCCGACAGCGATATCCGGTTTTTAAAAAATCGGCCCCATTCGGTTGTCTACTTTAAAAATATATATAGTAATAGCAAAAATGGGTTGTCTACTTTAAAAATATATATAGTAATAGCAAAAATGCTACAAATTCTCTGGTACATTTGGCAAGTTTTTCTCTAAAATTCCCGGTAGTGAAGGGGTTAAAACCAGGACGAGCCTTCAGTCCAGATAAAATAGGAGTTTGCAATGTAGTTCAGCTAACTGATGCCTTCCAATATTAATACCAGACACAGTAATGTATACTCAATCTGAAGCATTATATTTTTATCCAGAGTATTCCCTCTGCATCCAAACAGCACGCTAAATGTCTTATATCCTTCTTCAGCACAGTCCCACAGGCTCCCTCGTTCCTTGTGTAAACAGTGGGAAATTCACTTGCTAAAAGCAGCCAATATTTTAGTTTTTTTCTAGACATAGAATCTCAATCTTTCTAGCTTAACTGATAATTAAATATTTAGTCCAATTAAATATTTCAGGCTAAGTGCAGAAGAATTACTGAGTAATTGATCGTTGTATAATTGTATCACATGTAACATATTGCAGCTGTTCTTATACTCATAAGTAACTGTGAATTATTAGGCACACTTTTTATTGTTTTCATAACGCATCCATTATGGAATTGTTGAAGATGAGCAGGTGGTAAGTACTTTTCTGCTTCCATAGGCTACTTTTGAATGACCTTTTTCAGATTGAGAATAATTTCTTCAAAATTCACATGACTAATTTATGATTTTTTTTCACTCAAAATCCAGATTCTTTGTAACAGACACAGCTGAGGACCATTTGTTTGAGAATCAAGAATGTATTTATGCTAATGCTTACATCACTTGTAGTACGTTTACTGAGCATGTGCCAACGGAGGCATGTTATTGGCTGTCTGATTACTGTGTGTTTGAGATCACTACATTCTTAAAGTGATTATAAATTTTGATGCTAAAGTGCCCGGTTTTTAAAAATTCTTTTAAAAACAGGGGCACTTTAATTCATCAAAATGTACATTTCCCTCCTGTTGTGAAAAAAAAAACTTACCTTTTAATCTTGACAGACTCTCCAGCTGCCTCCACCCGTCGCAAAGCCTCTTCCTGGGTCTAAAATGAGGAAACCGGCTTCCTCCAATCACAGCATTGAATCAGACACTGATTCCCCCGGGGGAGGAAGCTGTTATTGGAGGATGACCCATCCATCATTTCTGACATCAGAAATGGCTTGCGACGACCGGAGGAAGCTGGAGCAGCTGTCAAGTTTAAAAGGTAAAAAAAATTTCACAACAGGAGTGAAATGTAAATTTTGATGAATTAAAATGCCCCTGTTTTTAATCAAATTTTTAAAAACTGGGCACTTTAGCATCAAAATTTACATTCACTTTAAGGAGGAAGTGTAGATACAGACAGAGAGACAGACTCACATATAAACCAAACATGTATTTGGAGTGATATGATTTTAAACTGAGTCCCTTACATTGGAAAATTAAACTTTGTTTCATTATAATTAAAATGAATAAAGGCCCTATACTTTACATGTGCTAGCCCTGTCTTTTTTTTTACCACAATCCAAATTCTCAATACTTAGCGACAGTTTAAAGGACTTGATAAACTCAGGACAACCCTTTCGGACTTATTACCAAATTCCTCAGACGTTTTTGAATGTAACTGGTTTTGCGCATGGGCAAAGCACACAAAAATGACCTCAGTCATAATGGATGACAATGTCACAAGATTCAAACACTTATTGCTCAATCACCTAATAAACACACATAACCACTAAACTGATAATGCTTCTTTTTGGATTCCTTAGAGAGACATACTCACATATCTCTATGGTTTTGGATCATTGATCTCACCTATTAGCATCACTACACGATATTAAAAGGTATCAATTAAAGGGATATGAAACTCAAAAATGTTCTTTTGTGATACCATTTTAAAAATGTTTCAAATTTATTTCTATTATCAAATTTCATGATGTTCTGTGTTGAAGAAATACCTAGGTAGGCATCTGGAGCACTAAATGGCAGGATATAGTGTTGTCTTCTAGTGCTCTTGCAAATTGATAACATTCTTGCAAAACTGCTGCCATATAGTGCACCAGAAATAGGCCGTCTCCTAAGCATGACCCCCTGCTTTTCAACAACAGATACCAAGAAAATGAAGAAAAATTTATAATAGAAGTAAATTAGAAAGTTGTATAAAATTGTATGCTCTATCTGAATCATGAAAGAAATTTTTTGGGTTTCATATCCCTTTAACATACAGTCCCTTTAAGCTGTAATGTAATCGCTAAACTCTATAGCTGACATTTTATTTGTTGTTAATCATGCATATTTTATGTTTCAGATTAAGAAAAATAGAGATAACAAAGAAGATACCTGTTTCATATTGTTTTTTAGTGGTAAATATTTCCAAATTCAGGGGTATAAATGGCAGAAGCCTTTTAGGATTGTGATCACTGGAAAACCACAGTGGCAATAACAGGCGAAGTTTAGAAATCATTATCTGCCTAAAATGAACTGAAGATTCATCAAATGAGCAACACTTGGCTAGAGACACAAGTTTACAAGAATCCTGTCCAATCAGCTGTAAGCATTTCAATTATTATATGAAGGCAAGAAAACTTGTAATGTATCATGTTATGCAGTTATGTTATCTATTGCACCATATCATTTTGTTTAGCAGCTCCCATTTTTGTTTGTTCTGGTTGCAATGGAGATTGCATTTTGGCGCATGCTAATTAATATTGAACTTACTCCAAAAAGGCTTTGGGACATTCCAGTATAAGTCACATGGTTAAAGACACAAGTTAATTGGCGTCACTAGGGTTGGTGTCACCCGGTGCGGTAAGTTATGGTGTCACCCCCCCTCCCCCCAGAAAGCAGACACACACAAACACAAAAACATGGCCAATCACCTCTGCACTCTGCCCACCCCCAGACCCTGACCGCCCTTCCCTCCTACCTCTTCAGTGTGCACTTAGTGCACCGTCCGTAACTGTACCGGTCTGGTGGGCATCATACGTGGCTCCTCCGCTTTAGAGACAGTGTCAGACAGTCATGCGGTCTGGTGCCAGGCATCCCCCTCAAGATTTCCTGGTTCCCGTTTAGAGAGACAGCAAAGCAGTGAGTGACTCCACTGCTCCACATGTCACTGACCAATGAGCACAGATAGGCAGGCAGGTTTAGGCTAGCAGCGCAACTTCGCAAGCCCCACGGCACGCCCTCAACATTCATAGTGAAATTGGGCAGGGGAGGAGCAAAGTACAAACAAGCAAAAGAAGCCGGGAAAACTATTTGTGGAAATTGCAGCGCTGGCTCAAGGGGCAAAAAAATTAAGTGTCTACAACTTCCCCAGTCCCACTAATGTTCCCTAATGCTTAATCTGTGGTGGGTGCAGTCAGAATTCGGCAGCTTGAGCAGAGCCTCCAGGTATCAAGGGTCAGAAGCTGATATATTTATTTGGGTGAGAGTCTCCTTTAGATATCTTTATATGTCTGCTCTTATTGATCGCACAATAATGATTACTAGCCACCATTAAACTTTAAAAATGGATAACTCAGATAAGGGGACTAGAGTGAAAGACTTTAACAGTCTGGCCACATTTAGGAATCTAAACTTATTACGTTTGTGGATTTTGAAAGTTACCATTTAATGTAACGTTTTGAGGTGTTACCCCCTGGTAACTTTCAAAATCCTGGCGAGTGCATCCCTTTTCTTCACTACTATATTATTAGATGTCATAACAATTCATTAAAAGATAAAGCAAATAATTATGAAGAAGCAACTGCTAAAAAAGTGTCGGATAATGAAGTTGCAGATTATCCATTGCTTTTATTTTCAGAATATATGTTATAGGGACATAAAGGAAAAATAATAAAATACTCTAATTTGGTAGAACAATTTATTATTGAACTATTTATTGAACAGAACTAAGGTCAAGTTTTCATTGCTGTTGCAAACTGTGTAAACTTATCAAGGCCGGATTGACCTACCAGGAAACCAGGAAATGTCCTGGTGGACCGCTTCAGCTGGGGGTGGTCAGCTACAATTTAAGAGAATAGTACTGCTGGTCAGATGATGCACCTGTTTTACCTCTCTTTTCTCCTCCGAGCTTTACATATTTAGTCACAAAGTATTTCCTTGTAAGTTTTATTAAATAGACCATGTACCATTTAAGTAGCCCTCCTCTGAATGGTTTCTAGTGTATAGTTAGTTGTGAAACATTGTTTTGAGGGTGTCACCGTAATCATTTCAGAGAGAAATTGGGTTGTAGGGTGCCTATATAACAACAATCTGGCTTCTTTTTACTAGAAACAAATATTATATAATTCTGAAAAAAAATGTTAAGGGAAGGAGTATCCCACTAATTCCTTTGAGAAAAATGGGGTTTGTGTATTCTACGGACTCAACATAAAATATGGCTGGTCTTCAAATTTTTCAAGGGCTTCTCTTTATTCCCAGTCTGGTCCTGGAACTGGTGCTAACAACAAGTATCTCTATTAAAGTTTATGGAGATGTTTTATTTTACCAACAGTTTATATGGTCTACAACAGCAATTAAACTAGGCCTAGGTTTGTATTCCTGCCAACAGCTCAAAGTCAACTCCAGAATGGCAATGCATTACGCTAGCTGATTAACCAATCAGCCATGTGTCAGTGATGACATCACACAAGCCACCACTGACTATTTGAGGAAGCATGGTGTGTTTAAAGGCTGTGACACACTGCAAGCGATGCGGCTCGAGGCGAAGCAGCTGCTTCGCTTTGCATCGCATCGCTTTTGAGGATCAAATATTTCATCTCTGAGAGTTCAGCTACGCGACCTGACGCAGCAGAGTGCTCAGAGATGAAAAGGCAGGACACACTGAGCGTGCACAGCCGCATCTACACGCCGCGCGCCGCTCTGCTTGCAGTGTGTCACAGCCTTTATGCTGATGCACATGCCACTAAAGCACTGATAGCTTTTACTAGAAGCATTTTGCTTATGAAAGTATATTGTGAAAATTATACTATTTAAAACGATTAAAAACAGGGGCACTTTAATTCATCAAAATTTACATTTCACTCGTGTTGTGAAAATACTTACCTTTTAATCTTGACAGCTGCTCCAGCTTCCCTCGGTCGTCGCAAACCTCTTCCTACATCAGAAATGACGGATCGGTCATCCTCCAATCACGGCTTCCCCCCCCAGTGTCTGATTCAACGCTGTGATTGGAGGAAGCCGGATTCCTCATTTTAGACCCAGGAAGAGGCTTTGCGACGGGCAGAGGAAGCGATGCAGCTGTCAAGATTAAAAGGTAAGTATTTTCGTAATACGAGGGAAATGTAAATTTTGATGAATTAAAGTTCCCCTGTTTTTAATCGGATTTTTAAAAACCGGGCACTTTATCATCAAAATTTACATTCACTTTAAGCATACAAAGTCAAGAAAGACCACATTGAATACAAGTTACAATATAAAAAGATACAAATATAGTCAGGTACAACTGAAAGCTTGTTTTAAAGCAATGTAAGTCATAATATGAAACATTATTTGAAACCTCAACATTTTTCCTTTTTAAATGCATTTTCTATTTGCATTGTGATATCCACTCTTGACATCTGTGACAAGGTAAAAAATAAGAGACCACTTTTGGGTTACATAAATTAGCTTTCCTCGCCAATCTAAATATGTTTACTGTGGTGTAGTCAGTGGAACCAAAGCTTATTATTTAGACAGAAACAAAGCAAACATGTCTGACTATAATTACACTCCACTCCACTAGTATATATAGCAGACCGTAAATAAACAGTAAAATGGAGCTTGTAGCGAGAAAACAGCTGCTTTATAGCTATGTAAGTCCTGTCTGCCAGTCATTAGTCTACAAATCTAGGAGGTACTTAATACAAACTATTACTATGGCAAAGTCAAAAGAACACCAACTTGTCCCATATTAATACATAACCAATATGATAGCAAAAGAGAAAAGCATCATCCCCACTAAAACGTATTGTACATTAAACAAACAGATATCAGTAAAGATAAAGCTGTCTATAAGGATGTTTTTGTGGAAAAGCAATATATAAGACTTAACAATCAGTTACTTTAAATTTCCTAAGTGGCTCTTAAGAGCAGGATAGTGGGATGATATATACACTATTAATCTCCTTGGGACATACAGTATCTTAACTAAAGACTATGGAATTCATGTGGGCATATATGGCTAGTAGTGCAGATTAAATAATGACTAATTAGTGGCTGGCTAAAGAGGAAGGACTCAAACTATGAGCTCCCAAATTGCCACTTTTATATAAAACAATGGCAAATAAGTTGAAATTTAGACTGGCAACAAGAAGTCCTATCGCCCCGGCCAAAGAAAACAGGACATAGTGAGCTTACATCCATAGTGAGATTTTTTTTAGCACAGAATGGAATCAAATAGTATCTAAATAACAGGCACTTTACACCCTACCAAAATGTAATGAAGTTGGGATTCTTTAATATTATATACTCACACAGGTATTGTGAGAACTATCAACCTACTCCTATCAAGAAGGCTCAGCCTTAGCCAGCCTAACAAAAAGAAAATTCCAAAAAAAAATATCTATATGGTACAACTTGTATCCACCGGGAACAAAAACTTATTTAATAACACTTCTAAAGACAATTTATTTTTAATATGTGAATATGTATATATATATATATATATATATATATATATATATATATATATATATATATATATATATATATATATTCCCAAAGTATACAATGGCAACAGCACTTTTCTTTAAAACACTTCTTCTTTATTAAAGTAACATTTTAGGATAAAATACAGCGACGTTTCGAGCCTCTTGGGCCCTTCCAAAATGTTACTTTAATAAAGAAGAAGTGTTTTAAAGAAAAGTGCTGTTGCCATTGTCTACTTTGGAAATTATATATGGGAGCATGGCACAGGCCTCCCAGGCAAACGTGTACTGCAAAGGTAAACCTACTAGAAGCTATACCCAGTGAAGGGGTTCCCAAGAAAGTGCTGGACTTACCACTATATTTGGTTATATCTATCTATCTATCTATCTATCTATCTATCTATCTATCTATCTATCTATCTCTCTCTCTCTCTCTCTATATATATATATATATATATATATGTGTGTGTGTGTGTGTGTGTGTAAAATTGTAATAATATAAGAATATATGATACAATAATAATAATATAATATCTTTTATTATCTTGTCTGTGTTTAGACAGTATTTTTAATATCATGTATTATAATTATGTCTAACAGTATTCTACATTCATTCAGATGTTGTGTTTTTTATTTTGCCTGCCTCTTAGTCTACCTTGTATGCTTTTGCAATTTGTATAAATCTAGGTCACGCAGGCCCAGAGAGCAGGAGATGGGAATATTCCTCTGGTGAACAGTTCAGTGCCCTATTTTCTGGAAGGCGACATTCAGTGCGAGAGTCAACGTCTTCTATAGTACTAAACGAATGCCACAGGCACTCTAATGCAGAGATATATGAGTGTGACAAGAGAAAGAGAGAGCTAACAGGAATTCAGAATGCAAACTGCAAGAGGCTTTTCAATCCATTCAACAGGAGGGATGTTTTGCAGAGTTTACTAATGACAAAAAATCCTCTCAAATGAGTCGTGACCAAACATATGGGCTTGTTGCGCTACTAAAAATACATACTTCTTATTGTGGTCAGTTTCTTAGCTGAAAACAACTATTTTTAAACTGAAACAAGCTCCAAATGTATCCTAGGGGATATAAAGTCAAAATTAAACTTTGTGATTCAGATACAGCTTGTCATTTTAATCAACTTTCCACTTCTCTGTTATCAAACTTGCTTAATTATCTTGGTATCCTTTGTTGAATAGTAAATCGAGCTAGGGTCATGAGCAACAATTCACTACTGAGAGCTAGCTGGTGATTGGTAGATAGACACACTTTTGTCATTGGGTCACTGTTATTGTTTACTTCTGATTTTAAAAGTAAATAAATCCAGGTGGTTTGGCGTTGCCAAATTTATAGATCTATAATTTGGCGATATTAGTAAAATATGTTATAGATTGGATACGGGAAGATAACTATGTAACATAATGGCAACTAGAATCCACTATATGTTCTCCTTAAAGGCATTACTACATTGTGAACCTGCAAAGATTCCAAAAAATATAGCGCAACTCACGGTGATTAACAATGTGATAATTGCATGGCATAAATTTGGTAATGGTATTGGGGTGAACACATGTGTCTCGCGATTCCTCCCAATTGTGAGAAATCCCAATTTTAGGGTAGATAAAGGGGGGATATTTCAAAAATGGGGCAAAAAAGGGCTTAGCTATGTGTCACAACTGCAGGACGTGACATTGTATAGCAGTAATTGGATGAAGATAGAAGATGCCACTTGTATGAAGATGTCTGCCGGTCCGGATGTCCTCTTCTGCCCGGATAGAATGAAGACTTCTGCCGGTCCGGATGTCCTCTTCTGCCCCATCGGATGACCACTGTTGCCCGGCTGGGTGAAGACGGCTCAAGGTAGGGTGATCTTCAGGGGGTTAGTGTTAGGTTTTTTTAAGGGGGGATTGGGTGGGTTTTAGAGTAGGGGTATGTGGGTGGTGGGTTTTAATGTTGGGGGGTATTTCATTTTTTAATACAGGTAAAAGAGCTGATTACTTTGGGGCAATGCCCCGCAAAAGGCCCTTTTAAGGGCTATTTGTAATTTAGTGTAGGGTAGGGAATTTTATTATTTTGGGGGGCTTTTTATTTTATTAGGGGGATTAGATTAGGTGTAATTAGTTTAAAATATTGTAATTTCTTTTTTATTTTCTGTAATTTAGTGTTTTTTTTTCTCGTAATTTAGTTTATTTAATTAATTGTATTTAATTGTAGGTAGTTTAGGTAATTAATTTAATTATAGAGTAGTGTTAGGTGTAATTGTAACTTAGGTTAATGTTTATTTTACAGGTAATTTTGTATTTATTTTAGCTAGTTAGCTATTAAATAGTTAATAACTGTTTAATAACTATTGTACCTAGTTAAAATAAATGCAAAGTTGCCTGTAAAATAAAAATAAATCCTAAAATAGCTACAATGTAACTATTAGTTATATTGTAGCTATATTAGGGTTTATTTTATAGGTAAGTATTTAGTTTTAAATAGGAATAATTTATTTAATTATAGTAATTTTATTTAGATTTATTAAAAATAGATTTAAGTTAGGGGGGTGTTAGGGTTAGGGTTAGACTTAGGTCTAGGGGTTAATACATTTAATATAGTAGCAGCGACGTTGGGGGCGGCAGATTAGGGGTTAATAATTGTAGGTAGGTGGCGGCGACGTTGGGGGCGGCAGATTAGGGGTTAATAATTGTAGGTAGGTGGCGGCGACGTTGGGGGCGGCAGATTAGGGGTTAATAAATATAATGTAGGTGTCGGCGATGTTAGGGCCAGCAGATTAGGGGTTCATAGGTATAATGTAGGTGGCGGCGGTGTCCGGAGCGGCAGATTAGGGGTTAATAAGTATAAGGTTAGGGGTGTTTAGACTCGGAGTTCATGTTAGGGTGTTAGGTGTAGACTTAGAAAGTATTTTCCCATAGGAAACAATGGGGCTGCGTTAGGAGCTGAACGCTGCTTTTTTGCAGGTGTTAGGTTTTTTTTCAGCCGCCTCAGCCCCATTGTTTCCTATGGGGAGATCGTGCACGAGCAAGTTTTAGTCAGCTTAAAGCTACCGTAAGCAACGCTGGTATTACAGTGAGAAGTGGCGCTAAATTTGCTCAACGCTCACTTTTCTGAGGCTAACGCAGCCATTCAGAAAACTTGTAATACCAGCGTTGTTTAAAGTGAGCACTGGAAAAAAAAAGGCTTGTTAGCAACGCAAGTTTTTACCAACAAAACTCGTAATCTAGCCTCATGTTTTTTGATGGAGTGTTAAGGCCTTTAATTGAAAATCTTGTGAAAACACGTGTAAAGCACTTTGTTCCAGCTTTTGTAACAGATTAGTAGCCTTAATGGAACATGAACCCTTGTTATCCTTTGCTGGAAGGTTTATCTAGGTAAGCTCAGGAGCAGCAAAGAACCTTGGTTCTCACTGCTGATTGGTGGCTGCATATATATACAGATTGTTATTGGCTCCCCCATGTGTTCAGTTAGAAACCAGTAGTGCATTGCTGCTCCTTCAACAAAGAGAATTAAAAAAATTAGATAATAGAAGTAAATTAGAAAGATGTTTAACCCCTTAATGACCACAGCACTTTTCCATTTTCTGACCGTTTGGGACCAAGGCTATTTTTACATTTCTGTGGTGTTTGTGTTTAGCTGTAATTTTACTCTTACTCATTTACTGTACCCACACATATTATATACCGTTTTTCTCGCCATTAAATGGACTTTCTAAAGATACCATTATTTTCATCATATCTTATAATTTACTATAAAAAAAATATAAAATATGAGGAAAAAATGTAAAAAAAACACACTTTTTCTAACTTTGACCCCCAAAATCTGTTACACATCTGCAACCACCAAAAAACACTCATGCTAAATAGTTTCCAAATTTTGTCCTGAGTTTAGAAATACCCAATGTTTACATGTTCTTTGCTTTTTTTTGCAAGTTATAGGGCAATAAATACAAGAAGCACTTTGCTATTTCCAAACCACTTTTTTTCAAACTTAGCGCTAGTTACATTGGAACACTGATATCTTCCAGGAATCCCTGAATATCCCTTGACATGTATATATTTTTTTTTAGAAGACATCCCAAAGTATTGATCTAGGCCCATTTTGGTATATTTCATGCCACCATTTTACCGCCAAATGCGATCAAATAAAAAAAATTGTTCACTTTTTCACACATTTTGTTACAAACTTTAGGTTTCTCACTGAATTTATTTACAAACAGCTCGTGCAATTATGACACAAATGGTTGTAAATGCTTCTCTGGAATCCCTTTTTTCATAAATAGCAGACATATATGGATTTGGTGTTGCTTTTTGGTAATTAGAAGGCCGCTAAATGCCACTGCGCACCACACGTGTATTATGCCCAGCAATGAAGGGGTTAATTAGGGAGCATGTAGGGAGCTTGTAGGGTTAATTTTAGCTTTATTGTAGTGTAGTAGACAACCCTAAGTATTGATCTAGGCCCATTTTGGTATATTTCATGCCACCATTTCAACGCCAAATGCGATTAAATAAAAAAAAAAGTAAAATTTTTAGCTGCGCATCACATGTGTATTATGGCTAGCAGTGAAGGGGTTAATTAGGTAGCATGTAGGGAGCTTGCAGGGTTAATTTTAGCTTTAGTGTAGAGATCAGCCTCCCACCTGACACATTAAACCCCCTGATCCCTCCCAAACAGCTCTCTTCCCTCCCCCACCCCACAATTGTCCCCGCCATGTTAAGTACTGGCAGAAAGTCTGCCAGTACTAAAAAAAAAAGCTATCCTTGATAAAAAATAAATTAAAAAAAGGCATATTTACATATGCTTCTCTGGAGGATCCCCCCTTAGCCCCCAACCTCCCTGATACCCCCCAAACAGCTCTTTACCCATCCCCCTCTAACTTATTAGTAGCCATCTTTGGTACTGGCAGCTGTCTGCCAGTACCCAGTTTATAGTAAAATATTTTTATTATTTTTTTTAAATAATTTTCTGTAGTGTAGCTTGCCCCCCCCAAAAGACCAACCCACCACCCCTCCCAGATCTCTTAGATCGACATATATGTAATTATATTTGGCAATCACTGCCACTTTTCTCCCATCACTTTTCTGTAGTGTAGCGGTTCCCACCCGCTTCCTACCCCCGCGCGCACCCGGCGTTCCCGCCCACGATCCCGCCCCCCTCCACATGATACGGCCCATCGATGGCCGCCCACCCGCCTCCCAGACTGGCTCCCACCCACCAACGAAACCGACCATCGATGTCCGGTACAGAGAGGGCCACAGAGTGGCTCTCTCTGCATCGGATGGCCAAGGGGGGTTATTGCAGCATGCCTCGATGTTGAGGCATCACTGCAATAACCGGAAAGTAGCTGGAAGCGAGCAGGATCGCTTCCAGCTGCTTTCCAGACCAAGGACGTACGCCACACGTCCTCGGTCATTAAGTGTATTTTTTTTGAGGACGTGTGGCGTACGTTCTTGGTTGTTAAGGGGTTAAAATTGTATTCTCTATCTGAATCATGAAAGAAAATGTTTGGGTTTCATGTCCCTTTAACTTGTGCCATTTCTTTAAAATCCATAATGTGAAAGAATTATGAGATGAAATGCCTCATTTGTTCATCCTGTATCACAAGCTACGTGATTCGATCAAAAATTCTGTAAAAGTCATCTCTATCAAATTCCTTCCGTTCCTTAATACTCAGAATAATTACTTTAATAAATAGGAACGTTGGGACTCCTGCCTACCATCATAATGCAAAATGTAATCTGTTCTAGGAATGGGTTGATATACAGAAGCACTATGTAATTACAGTGATTGTCAGCATATGGTAAAACACCTCCGGACCAAATGGCACAGATTACAATGACCTCCAACTAATTATTTTGGCAGATAAAGCAAACGCACAGCCCACTCATTGTAAACAAACTTAAATACTCACAAAAGAGGCGCATATTTATCATGCTATACTAAATTGCAACCAATACAGAAGTAAAAAATTTCCCCTACTATGATCAAGATGATTTCTTGAGCAATGAAGGATACAACAATTTAAGTCACTTCATATTTTACAGAGACAGATCCCAATGTCTATTATGGAAAGATTGGGCATTTCAATGGGTAATTCAACTTATAGTGTATGTGTGTGTATATAGATAGATAGATAAATAGATAAAAGATAGATAGATATAGATTAGATAGATGATAAATGAATATAGATGAATATATATATATTTAGAAACTTTTCGTGTAGAGAAGAGGCACACACAGCCTCTTACGGAGAACAGTCTTGACAGAGGTCCCTGTGAGGACTGAAACGTTGACTGAATAAATGAATTAATAAAACTTATGTTAATTAGGCAATTCAACGTACAGTGAGTGCTTGGATCTAAAAAACTATATATATATATATATATATATATATATATATATATATATATATATATTATACATACATATCACATAGAACAGTACCTGCAAAGATAAATAATATTTATTGTGCTTTTAATTAAAATTAATTTTAAAAATGCCATTTTAATGATGTATTATAAATACTGTTACTGTGACAGATTTTTCTGTGTACAAGGGAATAAAGGTTTCTTTCTTTGGTGACATAAAGGCTGGTGACAAGTTGCTGCTAAAATACTTGCATGGAGCTGGTGGTGGTTTCAAGTCTTAGGAAAAAAACTGGAGGAAACATCTATTTTTTAAACATTGTTAAAGGGGAATTACAGTCACGATTAAACTCTCATGGTTAAGATAGAGAATGTGATTTTTAAATTTACTTCTACTATCAAATTTACTTTGATCTCTTGATATACTTTATTGAAAAGCATACTCATGTAGGCTCAAGAACACTACTGGGAGCTAGCTAATGATCAGTGCCTACACAAATATGCTTTTTGCCATTGGTTTACCAGATTCAGCTAACTCCCAGTAATGCATTGTTAATTTGGATTTTACTTTAAAGGGACGGTATACACCCATTTTCATATAATTGCATGTAATAGACACTACTATACAGAATAAAAAGCACAGATACTGATATAAAAATCCAGTATAAAACCTTTTAAAAACTTACTTAGAAGCTCTAAGGTGAACAAGTTTCCCGTATTGCCCAGGACAGTCCCGCATTTTAAAGGTCTGTCCCAGGTCCCGGATACCTCCATTCATTGTCCCGGACTGACTGCTGACAAACTGACAGCACACTGACAGCACTGACAGCCACGCGGATTGACTCACTCTCACTGACTGACTAGTCACTATAGACTCTAGGGCAGCTTGTTGCCGGCTTCCCGCAGCGCAGATAGTGAGAGTGTAAGACTCCTCCTAGACTCTAAACAACATTATCCCAGGGGGGCAGGGGGGCCAGACTCCAGACCAGAGTCGCCGCCAGTGGCCAACTGGCCAGTAAGTTGAGGGAGCCACTTCCGGAATCCGGATATGAAATTTATTTGTAAATATGCACGATCCCCCCACCCCCGGGCCCCCCGCCTCTGGTTGTAGTCTAGTCTAGCTCTAGCCTCTAGCCTATATAATGCAATATGAATGTCGCTGGCTGCGTGGAGTGGACCTGGGCTGGCCAGCGTGGACATTAGTAAGTGAAGTCGAGACCGGTGGAGGGAGGCAGGTGGGCGGCCCATCGCTGGCAATCTTCCAGCCAGCAGTCGTAAATGATTGTCAGATGCAAGCAGGAGTGCGCACGGGGGTGTATGCACACACACCCCCCTGCGATCTTTCCGTTTTAAATTTTTAAGTGGTGGGAGAGGGTGGTGGGTGGCGGTTGTGGGTGGGAGAGGAGGGGGGAAATATTTTTTTTTAAATAGGTCTGAGAGGGGGAGGGAGTAGTGTTTGGTGGGGGGCAGCTACACTACAGAAAAATAGTGGTTTATTTTAGAAAAACCACATTTAAATGCAAAGTGGGTACTGGCAGACCGTTGCCAGTACCAAAAATGGTGAAAAATAGTTAGTGGGGGGAGGGTTAGAGAGCTCTTGGGGGGGATCAATGAGTTTGGGGGCTAAGGGGGCATCCTACACAGCAGAATATATATTTTATAAAAAATAAATAAAAAAAAGCTTTTTATTTTAGTACTGACAGCCTTTCTGCCAGTACTTAAGATGGTGGGAACAATTGTGGGGTGGGGAGAGATGAAGCTGTTTGGGAGGGATCAAGGGGTGGGATGTTTCAGGTGGGTGGCTTATCTCTACTACGCTAAAGCTAAAATTAACCCTTCAAGCTCCCTACAAGCTACCTTAACCCCGTCACTGCTGGGCATAATACAAGTGTGGTGCGCATTGGCATTTAGCGGCCTTCTAATTACCAAAAAGCAATGCCAAAGCCATATACGTCTGCTATTTCGGAACAAAGGGGATCACAGAGAAGCATTTATAACCATTTGTGCCATAATTGCATAAACTGTTTGTAAATCATTTCAGTGAGAAACCTAAAATTGATAAAAAAGTTTGTGAAAAAGTGAACGTTTTTTTTTTTATTTGATCGCATTTGGCGGTGAAATGGTGGCATGAAATATACCAAAATGGGCCTAGATAAATACTTTGGGTTGTCTACTACACTACTCTAAAGCTAAAAATAACCCTACAAGCTTCCTAATTAACCCCTTCTCTGCTGGGCATGACACGTGTGGTGCGCAGCGGCATTTAGCGGCCTTCTAATTACCAAAAAGCAACGTCAAAGCCATATATGTCTGCTATTTCTCAACAAAGGTGATCCCAGAGAAGCATTTACAACCATCTGTGCCATAATTGCACAAGCTGTTTGTAAATAATTTCAGTGAGAAACCTAAAATTGTGAAAAATTTAACGATTTTTTTTATTTGATCCCATTTGGCGGTGAAATGGTGGCATGAAATATACCAAAATGGACCTAGATCAATACTTGGGGGTGTCTACTACACTTCACTAAAGCTAAAATTAACCTAAAGTTTGTGAAAAAGTGAACGTTTTTTTTCATTTGATCGCATTTCACAGTGAAATATACCAAAATGGGCCAAGATCAATACTTTGGGGTTTCTACTAAAAAAAATATATACATGTCAAGGGATATTCAGAGATTCCTGACAGATATCAGTGTTCCAATGTAACTATCGCTAATTTTGAAAAAAAAAAAAATGGTTTGGAAATAGCAAAGTGCTACTTGTATTTATTGCCCTATAACTTGCAAAAAACAAAACAAAGAACATCTAAACATTGGGTATTTCTAAACTCAGGACAAAATTTAGAAACTATTTAGCATAGGAGTTTTTTTGGTGGTTGTAGATGTGTAAAAGATTTTGGGGGTCAAAGTTAGAAAAAGGGTTTTTTTTTCCATTTTTCCATCATATTTTATATATTTTTTATAGTAAATTGTAAGATGTGATGAAATTAATGGTATCTTTAGAAAGTCCATTTAATGGCGAGAAAAACAGTATATAATATGTGTGGGTACAGTAAATGAGTAAGAGGAAAATTACAGTTAAACAAAAACACTGCAAAAAATCCAAAAATAGCTTTGGTCCCAGACGGTCAACAAATGGAAAAATGGTCTGGTCACTAAGGGTTAAACCAATTCATTTGGGTTTTATTTGTCTTTAATATAGGAACATATAGTGCATACAATTTTTAACAACTTTCCAATTTAGTTAATTTATCTAATTTGATTTGTTCTTTTGATACGCTTTGTTGAAAAGTATACCTAGGTAGGCTCTACTGGGAACTAGTTGCTGATTGATGGTTGTACATATATGCCTCTTACCATTGGCTCACTAGATGTGTTCAGATTGTGCATTACTGCTCCTTCAACAAAGGATATGAAGAGAATGAAGCTCCAAGCTCCTGAGCCTATCTAGATATGCTTTTCAACAAAGGATATCAAGAGAATGGAGCAAATGAGATAATAGAAGTCAATTGGAAAGTTGTTTAAAATGGTATGTTCTGTCTGAATCATGAAAGAAAATAACTTGGGTTTTATATCCCTTTAATCTTGGGAGGGGGCTTTAGTTTTTATATGTTGTTCTTCCCCCCCATACATAATTTGGGATGCAAGGTCAAAAAGCAGAGAGCACATTTCATCACACAGTAAGATGTCAGATGTTCAACAAGCCTGCCAGCTTCATATCTTGCCATATTCCTGCAATGACTGCGCTGCCCATAATTATTTTCCTAGCCTAAGGTCTGTTTTAATCTTTCATTTTGCTACGCTGTTAAAGGAGGAGAAAATCACCGCTTAGCCCCTAGTCTGTTCGCTAGAGCCCAGAGATATGTGTTGTAGAAAAACAGAAGTTATAAATAGATCAAAATGGTAACCCCTTCAGCACTGCCATCCTCCAAAGTGGCTTAATATATGTATACTTAACACTTCTGTCCTATTCTGGTTGAGAAAAAAAAATACATGGTCATTTCAACATACTACAATTAACATTAAACTAAAATGTTATTCTTAATAAAAAATCTTTAATTATGTATATTAAAATTAATTTTGTTACATATTTTTAATATTTATTTTGCTTGCTTTTCCTTTAGTTTAACTTTGAAAATTGTGGTTTGCCTACAGTGAGGAAGAGTGCAATGAGGAAGAGTGCATCTTGCAGGTTTTAGACCCTGCAACATGCTACAAAGTGACTACTTGATCATTGTAGATGTTTATTAAAGGGACACTGAACCCAAAATTTTTATTTTGTGATTGAGATAGAGCATGAAATTTTAAGCAACTTTCTAATTTACTCCTATTATCAAATTTTCTTTATTCTCTTGGTATCTTTATTTGAAATGCAAGAATGTAAGTTTAGATGCCGGCCCATTTTTGATGAACAACCTGGGTTGTCCTTGCTGATTGGTGGATAAATTCATCCACCAATAAAAAAGTTCTGAACCAAAAAAAAAGCTTAGATGCCTTCTTTTTCAAATAAAGATAACAAGAGAATGAAGAAAATTTATAATAGGAGTAAATTAGAAAGTTGCTTAAAATTCCATGCTTTATCTGAATCATGAAAGAAAAAAATTGGGTTCAGTGTCCCTTTAAATGGAAACCTAAAATCTTTTCTTTCATGATTCAGATAAAGCAAGTGATTTTAAACAACTTTCTAATTTACGTCTATTATCACATTTTCTTCATTCTCTTGGTATCCTTTTTGAAGTAGCAGCTATGCAATATTGGGAGTTAGCTGAACATATCTGGTCAACCAATGAAACGAGGCATTTATGTGCAGCCACCAATCAGCAACTAGCTCCTAGTAATGCCTTTCTGCTCCTTAACCTACCTAATAGAATAAAGCAAATTAGATGATAGAAGTAAATTCGAAACTTGATTAAAATCATACGACCAAACTTGGAATACGGGGGACGTGTTTCATAAAGGAACCTGTTGTTTTCCTCTAAAGAAATAGATTGTTGCATTTGTGGATACTTTTGGGGAACCCTATAAAGCTTATAGCATGATGTCATACCTCAAACAGCCCCCCTATGGCATGAATGGCTTGGGGCTGACAGGGCCTGCTATGGATTTACTGCATCCAGGGGTGGGGTACCCAGCTACCCCCAGGAATCAGTGGAGAGCGCATCACCTTCACCCGCTCCCAGCTGAATGTGCTGGAGGCTCTGTTTGCCAAGACTCACTACCCAGACATCTTCATGAAAGAGGAGGTGGCCCTGAAGATTTACCTACCTGAATCCAGAGTACAGGTCTGGTTTAAGAACCGCAGGGCTAAGTGCAGGCAACAGCAACAGCAGCAGCAGAGCAGCGCCGTGGGGGTGAAGAGTCGGCCGACTAAAAAGAATTGCAATACTGCGCTGGAGAGCTCAGGTTCCGAGAGCAGCGGCCAATTCACCCCACCTGCAGTGACTAGTTCAGGATCATTCTCTTCATCATCCTCTAGCTCCAATTCCTCTGGTAATCCTGGTCTGGGTAATTCTGTGCCCTCCTTGAAAGGTAGCACTTCGGCAACTTCTTCAATATTCTCCTGGTAATGCACCGGCCTCCTCTGCAAACCCATTGGGCCCAAGTTCTGCCTCTTGCATGCAGCGTTCAGGCTCCTCATCTGCAACATCCTATCCCATGTCCTACAGTCAGGCTGCAGGATACACCCAGGGGTACCCTGCCCCCTCCTCCTCTTACTTTGGGGGTGTGGATTGCAGTTCATACATGGCTCCCATGTACTCCCATCATCATCCCTCACCAGCTCAGCCCCATGACCCCCTCCTCTATGTCCAGTCACCACCATCACCAGGGCTATGCCAGTTCAGGACTGCCCTTCAACTCTTCTGACTGTCTGGATTACAAGGACCAAGCTGCTGTGGCCTCTTCTTGGAAACTCAACTTCAATTCCACGGATTGTCTAGACTACAAAGATCAGGCCTCATGGAGGTTCCAGGTCTTGTGAGTCAAGTCACAAACCTATGCTAGTCTAACAGTCCCATGATATATAAATATACATCTATTAAAATGTATCGGACAATGAGAAGCTCTTTGAAGTTATCTGAAGATGACATTCATTAAAAAATATCATTAATAAATAATATTATTTTTATTTGTGGATGGACAAAGCTTCTCAAATTATCAAATCATTTTGTGCCTGTAAAAAATGGACCGTAAAAATGACTGTCATTCAAGAACTGTACATTACAGTTTTGTGATGTTATTTATTCACATCTGGACCTTTTTGATTTGGACTGTAATATTTTGATTTTCATGATTGTACTGGAAAGACCTACCCCTCATCTTGGCCTTGATAATCCAAAGATGTAAATTCTTTTAAACGTATATAGATGGGTGACCAGGTCTGGGTGCCCCCCATCTGCACACTATGTATATATGTTTTCATTATAGCTCTATCGTGTAGGACTGTAGCCTCTTGCTGTCTGTAGCAGCTGGATTACATACTAGGTCCGTTACTAGGACCCAATTATTATTTTTAGTTGATGCTATTAGTTTGAATGTAAGACCCTTAATTCCACACAAGCCCAAAATGAATTAAAAAAAACAAACAAACAAACAAAAAAAAAACGATCCCATATCCAGAAAGTCAATATCTTCATGACTTGCGAATCCACTAACAGTCACACACCGACCAACTATATTTATTTAAATCGAACTGAAATCAATATTACCCACTGGAAAATAATGAATTGTAAGGTACTGAAAACACACAGATATCATGAAAAAATGACACAATTTGCATCTTACATCGAGGTGAAATTATTTTAATAGTTGTCAGTAAATGCCAGCTGATCACATATATATTGTTGTTTTTTTATACAAATCCTGTAAGTGTGTTGCACACTTTATGTAATATCTTTACAATTTATCTTATGTCTTATATATATTTTTTTTTATGATGAGTTTGTTATCCCAAAATATACCCAACAGCACTTGCATCTGTGTCACTAGAGAATCGGATCTGTCTGTCCCTGTGTTGGTGAAATAAACAAAAAGTTTGTACATTTTATAACATGGTCTTGCACAATTACCTCCAATGTAAGAAATCATCACATCTACATACCAATCCCATAATAAAAATCAAACTAATGACAAAAAAAAAAAGCTTTCACAATATTTTTCACTTCATATTTCACCTTTATGTTCCCTTAATGTAAATACCAGCTATAACTGCAGTGATTTATTTTCTGAATAGTAGCATTAATTAATTTTACTTATCAAATAAGCTTTGCAGTCCAGAACTCTTTTAGTGTTATACTTCCCTATATTTATTTTCTTAAAGGGATAGTCCAGCTAAAATTGGAATCCACATGGATGCATTTCAGTTTTAAATGGAAGCATTCTTGTAATACACATGTATTAGCAATAATGCTTCTAATAAAAGTTATATTTGTTTCAAAAGAGTATTTAAAGGGACAGTCTAGGCCAAAATAAACTTTCATGATTCAGATAGAGCATGTAATTTTAAACAATTTTCCAATTTACTTTTATCACCAATTTTGCTTTGTTATCTTGGTATTCTTAGTTGAAAGCTTAACCTAGGAGGTTCATATGCTAATTTCTTAGACCTTGAAGCCCACCTCTTTCAGATTGCATTTTAACAGTTTTTCACCACAAGAGGGTGTTAGTTCACGTATTTCATATAGATAACACTGTGCTCGTGCACGAGAAGTTATCTGGGAGCAGGCACTGATTGGCTAGACTGCAAGTCTGTCAAAAGAACTGAAAAAAGGGGCAGTTTGCAGAGGCTTAGATACAAGATAATCACAGAGGTTTAAAGTATATTAATATAACTGTGTTGGTTCTGCAAAACTGGGAAATAGGTAATAAAGGGATTATCTATCTTTTAAAACAATAACAATTCTGGTGTAGACTGTCCCTTTAAGTATGCACCGTGCACCAGCATTTTAAAAACAGCACTTGCTCGGAGAGCCTAAGATACCTATACTGTCTGGTAATGACTCAATTTGTTAATTGCTAACATGATACAAACCCCATTGAAGCTCTGAGTAGCTGGAGAATTTTAAATGTTGGTGCACTGAGAATATCTAGCTGTGCTTCACATGCACGTGCACATATAAATGTTAACACTAAAACAGTGAAAACTTTTACTAAAAAGCATTTTTGCCAAACATGTATATTGCAAATATGTTTCTATTCAAAGATGTAATTCATCAATGTACATTTAAATTTTGACCTGAATGTCCCTTTAATACTCCATACTCTATTCACGTATTTGCTCTATATTTTGTTACAAGGGTTGCCACCTCAGCCTTGTTTTCCTAGACAGTTATGAGGTACACATGTTGCAGGGAGGAAAGAGAGGAACATACATTGCGCCTCTGGACAGCACTATTCATTTCCCTCCCTGCACACCCTGCAGCATATGTACCTGATAACTGTCAAGGAAAACATGGCCAAGATGGCAACCCTATTTGTTACACACCTAAAATATGAGGCAGTAACCAAAAAGTAATAGTCAGGCCTAATGACACAACTCAGGGGTCCTTCTAGACCAGTGATGGCGAATCTTGGCACCCCAGATGTTTCAGAACTACATTTTCCATGATGCTTAGGCCCTCTGCAGTCCAGTTGAGCATCATGGGAAATGTAGTTTTAAAACATCTGGAGTGCCAAGGTTCGCCATTACTGTTCTAGACCATAAAAAATGCTCATCTTCTACTACCTATTCCTACCTTTATATGTATTTGTTTATCTCCACCTCCCACCTTTACCTGTTCCTGTGCTCTGGACATGTAAAAAAAAGCACTACTTTACCAAATCTATCACATTTGCGGTTTGGGGGTGCAAAAATAATGAATTGGGGTGGGTACTACCCTCCCAGTGCACCCTTAGAAAAACCACTTACATACAACTCAATATTTTTAATCAACATAAATGTAAGGGGGGATTTGTACAAAGCTATACTTAGGATCAGTCTCTTGATCTGAAGTTTCCCTTTTAAAAACAAATATAAGAGAGTCCCCAGTGCATAGTAGGGAAACCACAGCTTGATCCACGTCTGCTAAGTTAATGCATTTTACACGTAGCCATAATGGATAAGGAATAATGCATTTTTACCGTATCTAATATGGCAACCAACAATATAGCATGCGTAACTTAAATGTTTAGTAAATGTTTAATCATATTAAAGGGCCATTATACACTCATTTTTTCTTTGCATAAATGTTTTGTAGATGATCTATTTAGAAAGCCCATAAAGTTTCTTTTTTTAAAACATGTATAATTTTGCTTATTTTGAAATAACATTGCTCTGATTTTCAGACTCCTAAGCAAGCCCCGAAGTTTTATTTGAATACCGTCAGCTACCTTCTCCAACTTGCTCCTGTTTGTGTAAAGTGTATTTTCATATGCAAAAGAAGGGGGAGGGGGTTATTTCCCACTTGCAGTGGGCTTTCCAACAGAGCTAAACTGAAAGCTTCAAAGTAAGTTTTTAAACCATTTTATACTGGATTTTTATATCAGTATCTGTGCATCTTATTCTTTATAGTAGTGTCTATTACATGCACTTATATGAAAATGAGTGTATACTCTCCCTTTAAGTAGAAAAACTTGCAGTATTCTTTCATTATTTATTATTCCCCTTTCCCGGTAAGTTAATTCTGAAAATTGTGAGCTTTCCATTTCCTGTTAGAAGTACAGACTCCAGACTTAAAGGGACAGTCTACACCAGAATTTTTATTGTTTTAAAAGATAGATAATCCCTTTATTACCCATTCCCCAGTTTTGCATAACCAACACAGTTATATTAATATACTTTTTACCTCTGTGATTATCTTGTTTCTAAGCCTCTGCAAACTGCCCCTTTATTTCAGTTCTTTTGACAGACTTGCAGTTTAGCCAATCAATGCCTGCTCCCAGATAACTTCACGTGCACGAACACAGTGTTATCTATATGAAACACATGAACTAACACCCTCTAGTGGTGAAAAACTGTTAAAATGCATTCTGAAAAGAGGTGGCCTTCAAGGTCTAAGAAATTAGAATATGAACTTCCTAGGTTAAGCTTTCAACTAAGAATACCAAGAGAACAAAGCAACATTGGTGATAAAAATAAATTGGTAAATTGTTTAAAATTACATGCCCTATCTGAATCATAAAAGTTTATTTTGGCCTAGACTGTCCATTTAATGCTGCTAAATCATTGGTTGTACACTCTAGTGACTCATTTATAGCTGTACTTATTGGCCTCAGCAGAAAACAAAATGTAATTTACAAAATGGCAGTTTCCATTTATTGATACCTAAACTTTACATTTATTTTTTTCACTATTTAAACAACTAATATAACTTTAAAAATACGCCTGCATATTATTTTCATGCTAATCTTTGCTTTGAAGATATCATTCTATCTAGCATTTATTTAGGGCTAGGGCATTTACTTAGAGTGGAGAGCTATTTTGCGCTCCCGCTTGCGCATTACCTTCGCTAGACTTAGTTTTTTTGTGTGAGTCAGGTTGTTGCTCGTATTACGGGATGAAAGTAAAAAAGTTTGGACACAATCGAAAGCCAACATGCACAAAAAGATAGACTTTGCAAAGTTGCAACTACGTTAATTTATTTCCACATGGACTTCAATGGAGAGTGCAAACCCTAACACCCATACTCGCACACTAACCCGATCTCGTTTATTCAAGTGTGCTAAACCTGACATGAATTGTGAATATTTCACATACCAATGTTCTTCACATACAGAACAATGTACTTTTTATTGTAAATACATATTTCTATATATAACGGTATATAACTATACCTGTATATATATTACTATAGATATATAGGTATATACAGTATATCTATTCAACATTCACAGTATCAGATATATATCTATAGAAATATGTATTTAATAATAAAAATGACATTATTTTGTATGTGAAGAACATATGAAGGTAAAATATGCGCAATAAATAGAAATATGTATTTACAATAAAATGTACATTATATTGTAAGTGAAGAACATTGTAAGGAATGTGAAATGTGTACAGTATATATACAGTAAAACACAAATATATTCATATACACATCTATACATTATATACAGTATATATATATATATATATATATATATATATACACATACATATTAAGACATATCTATTTAAATATATATATATATATATATATATATATATATATATATATATATAAATGTTTTAACTAATTATTATCAGACAGTGTTTATATGAGTGTAACTGTACCTTTACATGTATTTATGTTGTGTTTAATACGACTTTTTTTTTCTTCCCTTATCCTTTACCCGAGCTCTGAGGTCGCACTAAGCCGACGTACGTTAAATTCAATTGGGTAAAAATCGAAAACAAAAACCCATATCGCTTGAGCCCAACAGTTAGCGCGCCACTTGTAATGTAGCCCTTAGTGTTTAATGTCCCTATTAATGCAGCATTCTAAAATTGTCTGAGACCTTTTAAACTGTAATTTGAGTATCTGTAGGAGTTAAAAAGCAGAAATACATTTAGTATTTCCCTGTGACATGTTAAGTGTTACCTGAGTGGTTTTAACTTTCAGTCTACTTTTTTCCAAACGCTCCGTATAGTGGAATGTCAGTTTGCCAACTAACCTGCCTTATAAATTAGATTAAGAGCTACAAAAATTATAAACAGCTGCAGCACAGAATTCCCAGTTTCGGTGTTAGGTTGTGACTCACTTAGCATTGCAGACAGCACAGTGGTAAGCTGCAGCATAGAAAGGCAGAGAGATATGAACTGCGCTCTCTGACTCCACTGTAACAGCTTATCAAACTGTGAAAATTGCCAGAAACGGTTGGTAATGAATCTCGGCTTTGCTGGAGACAGAGATAGGAAATGCCAACTAATATATCAGTGATGTAGAGGATCCAGGAAAGTAGCTTTTTCCAGCTAAACTGTAACTAGAAAAAGAGAGCTATAGTGAGATAAAAATAGGAGATCTGATAACGTAGGGAAAGATAGGTAGAAGCAAGAAATATTGAATAAGATAATTAGGTTCAGTAAGATTGGAGAGGCAAGGTTGAGAGATGAGTTGCAGTAACTATATATTGTCTTTGAATTCTATGCATAAACAATACTAAAACATATAAAGTTACACCTTGGTGGTAATATGTGGCACTACCAACTTCATGATATAGGCTATAGTGTAAATTAATATGCAGAGAAGCCTGAAAAAGCTAAACCTATAAGTTATTTAAATTATTTTAAATCCATATGTATAGAGTAATTATACAATGCGTCAGACGCATTTCTTGTCATTTAAGACACTTTGTCTAAGACTGCATAGACAATACAAATGTATATATGGGAATCTATCTATCTTTCTATCTATCTAAATATTTATCTATCTAAATATCTATCTATCCACATTTACAAATGCAATTTGGAGTCTCAGTAAGACTTCATGACAGCTAAGAAGTAGAACATGAAACAAAATGACTGTTAATTAAAGTGTTATAAATAGAACCCAGGGCTGTTACTAAGGAGAAAAGGACTGGGCTTTCCATAGGAGCCAGGTCATTGTAAGGAGCCAGTAGGTGGGTTATGTTGGTTCAGCACATGATTTGGGCATATGCTCTGAGATAGCAGGGTTATGTGGGTAATACAAAACATAATAAAAAACCTATACACAATAGTGCATAATTCATATTTACCTCCCAGAAGTAAGTTTTGCAAGTGTAGCAGTAACATTCTGTAAAAGCTGAAAGCAGCTGGACTCTTAAATGAAAAATATTGTAATACCGAAAAGAAATACAGAAATACCTATAGCACAAGCTATATTATGGATGATGTTTGCTGTAGCTTTTGCCTCACTATGGGTTTTGTAGAGCAATACAGCAGTAATCAATCTACATTGACTATTCAGCATCTAGATTTTTCTTACTAAAACAGTATGTCAGGGATATAAGTCGAAACCACTGAAGTCTGGCACAAGTACTGTGTTGTTGTGCTTGTGAATATATATATTTATTTTTTTACAAAACGTATATTCAAATGAATGCACCAATGAAATTTAAAGAAAAGAAAAATACGAAATTCATCAGTATTCATTTGTTTTCTTGAAAGGGACAATCTATTCCAGAAAAAAGATAGATTAATCCCTTTATTACCCATTCCCCAGTTTTGCATAACAAACACAGTTATATTAATATACTTTTAACCTCTGTAATTACCTTGTATCCAGGCCTCTGCAGACTTCCCCTTTATTTCAGTTCTTTTGACAGACTTGAATTTTAGCCAATCAGTGCTGACTCATAAATAACTACATGAGTGAGCACAATGTTATATTTAAGGCACACATGAAGTAGCGCAGTCTAGCTGTGAAAAACTGCCAAAATAAGTAGCAGATTTGAAATGGATTAGAAGCATATGAGCCTAGCTAGGTTTAGCTTTTAACAAAGAATACCAAGAGAACAAAGCAAATTTGATGATAAAAGTAAACTGTAAAGTGGTTTAAAATTGCATGCCCAATCTGAATCATGTTTAATTTTGACTTGACTGTACCTTTAAAATACATTTAAGGGGTTAATACTTACCTTTTGCATACTGGAGAGCTGCACTAACTCTGTCCTCTTCTTCACAGAATATTTACACATACACAATTATAAAATAAGTAGAAAATATTGAACAATGAAATTTGAGAAGATTGTGTTGATATATACAGTATCCCACAAAAGTTAGTACACCCCTCACATTTTTGTAAATATTTTATTATATCTTTTTATGTGACAACACTGAAGAAATGACACTTTGCTACAATGTAAAGTAGTGAGTGTACAGCCTGTATAACAGTGTAAATTTGCTGTTTCCTCAAAATAACTCAACACGCAGCCATTAATGTCTAAACCATTGGCAACAAAAGTGAGTACACCCCGAAGTGGAAATTTCCAAATTGGGCCCAAAGTGTCAATATTTTGTGTGGCCGTCATTATTTTCCAGCACTGCCTTAACCCTCTTGGGCATGGAGTTCACCAGAGCTTCACAGGTTGCCACTGGAGTCCTCTTCCACTCTTCCATTACAACATCACGGAGCTGGTGGATGTTAGAGACCTTGTCCTCCCCCACATTCCATTTGAGAATGCCCCACAGATGCTCAATAGGGTTTAGGTCTGGAGACATGCTTGGCCAGTCCATCACTTTTACCCTCAGCTTCTTTAGCAAGGCAGTGGTCGTCTTGGAGGTGTATTTGGGGTCGTTATCATGTTGGAATACTGCCCTGTGGCACAGTCTCCGAAGGGAGGGGGATCATGCTCTGCTTAAAGGGACAGTACACTGTAAAATGTTGTGTCCATTAATGTATTTTAAATGACTTGTTATACCAACTGCAGAGTATAAAATATTTGAGAAATTGCATTTTCATGCTTATTTGTGTATATGAAGTAGCTGATTTTGTGCTTTGAAACCACAGCCTATTACAATGGGTTGAACTTAAAGGGGATATCTCATTATGTTATAACTTTGTGTAAACAGACTTGCTTCCTTATTTTTTATTTGTCTGGAATACCAAAGCTCAATACATAAAGAGAACAATGGAAAATAATCATTTTATTACTTAACTATCCTGCATCCCACTGAGCGTGTAACTTCTTCTGCTGCTGTGTTTACTTAGGCTATTCAAATATTAATATGTTCAGTATAGGTGGGGATACCACAGGCTAAATCGGCTATTTCAAATGCTGAAATAGGAGTAAAGGAGCTACTTGTAACCAATTTAATACACTCTAGCAGGTAAAAAGGATAATTGGGAATAATTTAAAGGGCCAGTTTTGTGTGTGGACCAGCAATGAAACAGTTAATAAAGGAATCAGACCTTGCAGTCTGCAATGTGTAGTGTTTGATAATTGCTCTAATTAACTGTTTCACTGCTGGGCCGCTCACAAAACTGGCCTTAGGAGGGAACACTGGTCACAGTACATATTGGCATTCATGGTTCCCTCAATAAATTGTAGCTCTCCAGTGCTGGCAGCACTCATGCAGGCCCAGACCCTGGCACTCCCACCACCATGCTTGACTGTAGGCAAGACACACTTGTCTTTGTACTCCTCACCTGGTTGCTGCCACATACGCTTGACACCATCTGAACCAAATAAGTTTATCTTGGTCTCATCGGACCACAGGACATGGTTCCAGTAATCCATGTCCTTAGTCTGCTTGTCTTTAGCAAACTGTTTGTGGGCTTTCTTGTGCATCATCTTTAGAAGAGGCTTCCTTCTGGGACAACAGCCACGCAGACCAATTTGATGCAGTGTGCGGCGTATGGTCTGTGCACTGACAGGCTGACCCCCCACCCCTTCAACCTCTGCGGCAATGCTGGCAGCACTCAAATGTCTATTTCCCAAAGACAACCTCTGGATATGATGCTGAGAACGTGCACTCAACTTCTTTGGTCGACCATGGCGAAGCCTGTTCTGAGTGGAACCTGTCCTGTGAAACAGCTGTATGGTCTTGCCCACCGTGCTGCAGCTCAGTTTCAGGGTCTTGGCAATCTTCTTATAGCCTAGGCCATCTTTATGTAGAGCAACAATTCTTTTTTTCAGATCCTCAGAGAGTTCTTTGCCATGAGGTGCCATGTTGAACTTCCAGTGACCAGTATGAGAGAGTGTGATAGCGATAACACCAAATTTAACACATCTGCTCCCCATTCACACCTGAGACCTTCTAACACTAACAAGTCACATGACACTGGGGAGGGAAAATGACTAATTTGGCCCAATTTAGACATTTCCACTTAGGTGTGTACTCACTTTTGTTGCCAACAGTTTAGACATTATTGGCTGTGTGTTGAATTATTTTGAGGGGACAGCAAATTGACACTGTTATACAGGCTAAACACTCACTACTTCACATTGTAGCAAAGTGTCAGTGTTGTCACATGAAAAGATATAATAAAATATTTACAAAAATGTGTAGGGTGTACTCACTTTTGTGAAATACTGTATATATATATATATATATATATATATATATATATATATATATATATATATATATATATATATATACAAATACATCATACCAGAAACTAAGTGTAAAGTACAAAGGTATTCAAGGTTACAATTTGTACTACTACAGAAAAGCATAGTGTTCATTCCTATTTAGTACCATTTCAGCCAGAGAACATAAATATTACCAGCAGAGCCATGCTTTTGTATTCTCTTTAAAGCTCTTGAGCATTTCTATAGCAGCATTGTATGAGGAACAATATAGATTATGAAATGTGGAATCATTAACTGCAGCTCGAGTGGACTTTTAAGTCTCTTTGCTATTGTGATAATGGCCACTGTCTTCAATGGTTGTGTTATCACTAGCGGTGCATAATGACTTGCTGACATTACCCACAATCTCTCAATTATACTGTGTAGGCTGAAGAAGTCATCTCTAAGAGGAAGGGCAAACTTAGCGATGAGGTTAATGCATAATGTTTTTTTACCAGCAAGGTGTGTGAGTACCATACTAATCATTGCAATACATTAACAAAGATAAATAAATAAAATGCCACATATGGTATAACATAATTATATTGTTTAATGCAGTCAATTTATTTTTTCCCCAACCATTTAACCACATATTATCAATAACAATATGCTGATTTGTAAGTGAATTTACAGTGCTTGTTATAAAAAAATAGATATAGTACATTTGATTATATTTGATATTTAAGATGTTACATTTCATACGATGGGCAAATTAAATTTCATCCTTTTTTTTCACCAAGAGCGGTTTACAAAGTAAACTACCTGTACAACAGCAGATTTTATTATCACTGTATAAACCAGTGACAAGTTACCAATATAACAAAAAAGCTGTGGCTACATAGTTGATGATAATGAAGTATTGGAGGGCATTAAAGCGACATTTCAGTCAAAACTGTAATAGACACAGATGCATTTTAGTTTTGAATAGAAGCATTTTTGCAATATACATTTATTAGCAAAAATGCTTTTAGTAAAAGCTATAGCTGTTGGAAGAGTTTGCTCAGTGCACTTGTTCAGGCAGCCTAAAGTGCTTGTATCAACTGGTGGTAAAGAATCATTTGCTTCATTGCTGACATGATAGAAGTCCACACCGGCTATCAGAGCAGCTGCATATTTAAAATGCTGGTGCACTGAAAATATCTAGGTATGATTCACATGCCTGTGCAGAGAAAAATGCTAACACTAAAACATTAAAAACTTTAACTAGAAGCAGTATTTCAGATACATGTAAATTGTAAATATGTTTCTATTCAAAGATATATTTATGTGCATTTCAATTTTGACCAGAATGTCCCTTTAAATGTTAACTTTTCCCTTTTAACTGACAATGTCTCTCTGCTGTTTACATAATACAGATTTTTTTTTTTTGCTTAGAGCTTACTACATATCAGCAATGGTTTAATACTATCTGCTTCTATTAACATCATTGGGAACGATAAATGATCATCTGCACCAAGAATACACTACACAAATGATTGTTTAATGGCTTCTGAACTTTGGTAAAAAACGGTGTCTCACAAAACAAGTTGGTAAAGCATAAAAATGGGCTACAATTGTGTGCTAAAATGTAAACATTTCACACATTAAAGTACACTTTAAAAAAGGGAAAAATAAACAACAAAAATCTCTACAAACTAACACTATTCAACAAAGCCCTCAAAATCACACTCCTAACCTGTATCTATCTGAGCAAGTCAATCACAGTTAAAGGGTTCGTGTACAAAACAGTGCTTATATACCGCTTTTGTGTAAATGTTAACAAAAGTGCCTTTTTTTAAAAAAAAAAAAACTTCTGCTGTGCGAACAACACGTGTTAAAAATTGGAGATGTGCATTGGTTCAGATACGAATGCAAATTTGTACTAATAATCGGATATTTGTTTTGATTTAACAATGCACCAACAAAATTTAAAGAAAATAAAAAAATACTGATGAAATTTGTCAGTATTCATTAATTATCTTTATATTACTTTTAAGGGTTATTACTTATATTTTTTGCGCGCTGGAGATCCGTGCAGGCTCTTTGAGCTAGCTGCACTGAACCTCCTATTAGCACGGCCTGGGTTCTGTGAAGAAGAGGGTTAGCTCCCTCTCCAACACACAAAAGGTAAGTATAAGGCTACACCTGATGCTTCACAACATTTACATTAATTTAACGAGCATTAATGTAAATGTTTAAAGAATATTCAACATTTGTTTAGTTTTAAACTAAATAATTAATGAATAGTGCAGCCAACAAATATTCGGGGAAACAAATTTTCCTGAATATTCGTTAACAAAAAATTTGGAACGAAACAAATTTTTCATGGTGGCACATTTCTATTAGAAATTGAAATAATACTATAACAGAATTAGAAAATGCATATGCTGTATATGTAAAGTGGCCTCAGTATGAAATAAGCAACCATACTATTAAATGACTTTTAATTTCAACTTTAAGTTGTTTTATTTTTTGTTTTATGCAAAAAACATATTTTAATTGACACATAATGTGACGTTGATAGCAATTTGCGAAGCCTGAGGTGACGCTGGTACTTAGAAGTATATATAGGAAAAACACCTACAAAACATGTCCTAGAGACTATCTTGCAGGAGGAGGCTTATGACAGTCATGGAGATCCTGGAAGCAGAGTTGTGGCAAACTGGATGGAGAAACGTCATGGAGGGCATGGAATCAGGGTGAGTAGATGAAGCTGATGGAGAGTGAGTGGATCAGGGTGTGGCTAAGCAGTCCACTGAAGAACTGTAGGAGGGACAGTGGAGATGCTAAACCATGACAGTCCCACAAAATGCGTGACAGTTGAGGAGAAGATATATAGAGAAAATACTGGCACCTATGTATATAGTATTGACATTCTCAAATAGACTCCTTGCTTTTTTGCTAGAGTTAGAGCAGTGTTTGTCATTCCCAGTCCTCAGGCACACTAACAGGTCATATTTTCATTAGTAACTTGGGTTATAGCAGGTTAATAACTATGTTTCTGATCAGCTGATTAAATGTTGGTGATTTTTATGATCTGTCAATAGGTTGGGTCTTGGTAGCGCTAGAGTTTTAGTGGGTTCTACCCATGGACTTGAGTTTTACATTCCCTAGAGAGGCCAAACAGTAAAATCTGTACCTTGAAAATGCTGCAAATCACATTGCTGGTTTAGGAAATTTGCAGCATTTTAAAAAACAAATTTAAAAACTGCTTTTTTTTTTGTCTCTCTAGAAAGTGTGAGACAATCCACATTTTTACACAAATGCATGCAGTGTTTAATGTCCCTTTAATTGCTGGTAAATACTATACATATAGGGTTGCTATACTGCCGCTTTAAGGGGGATACATATGAACAATACATATGTCAGGGTTCTTATTATGGAACATTATTCAGATATTTCTTTAAAAGGACACTAAACCCACATTTTTTTCTTTCATGATTCAGATAGAATATGCAATTTTAAGCAACTTTCTAATTTACTCATATTATCGATTTTTCTTTGTTCTCTTGCTATCTTTATTTAAAAATCAGGAATGTGATGCATAGGAGGCGGCCCATTTTTGGTTGGGAACCTGGGTTATGCTTTCTTATTGGTGGATAAATGTAAGCCTTCAATAAGCAAGCACTTTCCATTGTGCTGAACCTAAAATGGGCTGGCTGCTAAGATTTACATTCCTGCTTTTAAAATAAAGATAGCAAGAGAGCGAAGAAAAATTGATAATAGCAGTAAATTAGAATGTTGCTTAAAATTTCATTCTCTATCTGAATCATGAAAGAAAAAAATTGGGTTGTGTCCCTTTAAACAGACCCTGACATGTATTTTTCATAAGTATCATCTCTTAAAGTGGCAATATGACAACCTTATATACATATATAAAATTACTTTAATGTCCCGCATTGTATGGAAACTGTAATTTCTGAAATTTATGCACAATGATGTTCTAAACATTTTCTGAAATAATTGAACTAATTGTGGGTTGTAAAATGCATAACAATCTACTGAATGTCAAACACATTTCACAGTCCCTGCAAATTAATACAAAATTAATAACACATACAATAAAAAAAACTTTATATAATGATTTGAAATGACTAAGAATAATAACATATGTAGAATCATGACAGATGAAAGCCTAACCGTTCTGATGTAAAAAAAAGCTTAATAAAGAAACATTTAATCAACTCTGACATGGAAAATTAGAGTAAGATAAAATTTTGTATTATAATGAGTGTTGCTAGGCACAAATATAGAAAAGTGAAGTAAGATCTGATGGATTTTATTTACAAAATCTTCTAGTCTTTAAAACTGTTTATAATACAGCTAGAGATTTACTACTGCAAAACAAAATTTCTCCTGCGATTATACATTTGGCTGTAAGGGCTAAAAACGTATTGCTGCCCAGCAGGTCGCAGCCCTTTTGGCAGACAAGGGGCTAATGTGTGTGGTGTAGTTCAATATGGCTGGGGTAATTAGTGAACACAATTATTTACAGAAATGGTAGTGTCCATCGCAGTCATCTCACAATTTGTGTGACAGTCCCAGTTTACTCCTTTCTCTATTTAACTCTGTGATGACAGGGTTATACCCTGTGCATTGTGTGTCCTTAAGGGGTTTTTTGGCCTTGTAATAGCGCAGTTCTTGCCGAAAGTGGTAAAATGCGTTATTAAAATATGCCTCACTCCTGGAGGTATCAGGCTATAGTGTGGTCTAGGCACTGTTGCTACTGAAACCTAAATGTTTTCTTTCAGTGTTCAGATAGAGCATGCAATTTTAAGCAACTTTCTAATTTACTCCTATTATCATTTCTTTCTTTATTCTCTTGGTATCTTTATTTGAAAAAGTAGGAATGTAAGCTTAGGAGCTGGCCCATTGTTGGTTAAGCACCCTGGGTAACGCTCGCTGATTGGTGGCTAAATATAGTTTCATATCCCTTTCACCCCTTCAATTAAAAACAAAAGCCGACATACAGGGGGTATGTTGGCTATCATTAAGGGGTTAAACAGACATTAAAGGATTTTAGGTATATGTACAGTATAAAGCAGCAATTAAAGGAACATTAAATAACAGTATGGGATTGTACTATAAAATGTTTTGTTATGTGTAGTAAAAAATAAGGTTTTCAATATGCTTTCATTATTTATTTTGTATCTTTTCCCTGTAATTTATCTCTGAAAATGTTGGGCTATCCAAGTAAAGAGCACCACCATGTTGAATATCAAATAGTATTATAGAGCAATAAAGTGCCACTAAACTGTGCAAATAATAGTTGAGGCCGGTATAGTTACCTTAACATTGTTATATTCCACACAGTCATTGTTTGTGCAGTTCAGTATTTAGACACTTTGTGCGAGATCACATATGTTGTATAAGTTTCAGCGCAACTGCTGAAACCCACGACGCCCGTAAGTTCACCTCGCACATCGGGTGAATCAAATAACACATGCCGCAATATGATAAACTGGTGTAAGTCTGAAAAACTGCAGAGGGTCAGAAACTACATATTTCTGCCATTGCCAGTAAATTACGCCAGAATACTGCACGCGTAAGTTAAAAATAAAGAGTAGTTTTTTTAAATGTTGAATTCACACGTAAAAATCGAAACCAAAAGAAATTCATACACCGTCATGCAAACCAACTGCAAGGGAAACATGGTGGGTAATTAGGGTGTGCATTGTATGTCAAGTGTTTTAAGGCTGCAGGTGAGAGTTTGTGCTGTTTGTTATTGGTTTGACATACTTGCAGAGGGCGGATACTGGTTTAAATAATTAAGTGGCCAGGCAAGGTTTAACTGTTTGAGATGTGTGGCTGAAATGTTTGTGATTGCGCATACGTTAGGTGTCCCTTCCAGGGAGTTATGCTGCTATTTTACTTTGCTCCTAGGGTTGCTGCGTCTGCCTATGTGTGGCGAGATGAAAATAGAGTTAAATACATCCATTCTGAGCGCGTAAGTCCATGCTCTGCCTTTGTAATACCGACTGCCGACGCCAGTTCTATGTTAGTTTATGGGAGTAAAAAATGTTCACACCATCAAAAATCAACACGTATATCGCTTGATTAGAGAAATATTTGGCAACGCTGGTTTTTGCGCACGTCGCCAAATATGTGATCGAGGCCTTTATCTTTATCTGTCCCTAATTAGCCTAAACAATTAGAGAGATAAAGGGAAACCTAAGTTTCAACATGGCAGCATCCATTAATTTATAGAAACTATAGTACTTTATAGAAACTTAAATGTAACATATTTCCTCAATATTTAAAGAGACAGAGAAATAATTATTTTTCTTTCACAATTCAATTTTAAACAACTTTCCATTTTACTTCTACTATCTATTTACTTTTGCTTTCTTTGTATCCTTTGTTGAAAAGTATATCTAGATAGGCTCAGGGTCAGGAGCAGTAATGCACTACTGGGAGCTAGCTGTTGATTGGTAGCTGCACATAAATATAGAAATATAGATGATATCATGGCCAAACGTATTCTAAGTTTATTGGAACCTAATTAAAAACAAAAGATCAATTAAAAACAGTTCTGACCGCATTAGATCTTGATTTATGCTGCATAATTATTTATGCAAATATATGCTAATTATCATAGCTGGTATTTTTCCCCCAGAAAAGGTGGCAACCCTATATTGAGTACTTATAGATAGAGTAATTGGCAGACCAGATGGTCCTATTGTTTATATGGCTGTATTGTATATGCTATTGTATATGAAGTTGGGATAACCTGTGTGTTCAGTGTGGCAAAGCATTCTATTCTCTAAACAGTTTTCAGATTTTCCCTGGATAAAGTTCTTTCTGTACTGTGATATCTCCTTCATTAACCACAATCTTTTGCTAGTCTCCATATTACATGTGTCTACAATGCAGATCTTCTAATCACAGCCATTTAAACCACAAGGATATAGGACCTATCTGATACATGAGTTCAAACAACCAGTTGCTTGGAACCTGAAGCAAGTCATTTTGAACAGAATTGTGGGCATACATGAGGTCTAAATGAATAATCAGCTCTATGAGAGTGAATACTGAAACCAGACGTGGACTCCTTGCCCAGTGTGCTTAGAGGAATAGGGCTGCACCTCACTGACGAGAGCACAATGAAGGCCGAAATGATTGTCTGGGGTTGCCATGTTCCTTGTTCAGAGGAGGATTCCTTGGCGTTTCGGGGCTGGACTGACCTTAATAGGCAGGATCAGACTTATATACTTCAGGAAAATTCTCCTCTGTGACAAGCACAATTGGGCTAAAAGAGGCTGCTCCTAGTTGGTAAATCGCCATAAAACAAGCTACCCAGCTGTTGTTCATTCCTAGTAGAGCACTTCTCTTTCTGTATGAATGAATACTGAACTCATTATGGCTTTGAACAAGAACTTTTGTGACAGACAATAACACTTAATAAAGGGTGACAAGGCCATGAGTGAGGGAAAGAATGAAAGAAATGGTAGTTTATGTGGAGAAATCTCCCTCACACCTTTTTTCAACAAAATACTGGAATCGAAAGCTACATCCCTGCTTGCTCTACTTCCTGAGCTCACATTCCTTCCTCTCTAGTAAAGTTATTATTTAAAGGGACACTAAAGACAAAATTAAACTTTCCTGATTCAGATAAATCAAGAGGTTTTAAGAGACTTTCCAATTTACTTCCATTATCAAATTGTATACAGTATTCTTGTATGCACACTTTCTGAAGTGCCTACTAAGCATGCTCAATAGTTCATCATGTACATGTATATGAGACTGTGATAGGCTAATGGCTGTCAAGTGATACAGCGGGCAGCAAATTGAAGTAAAGTTTGAAATTCGTCAGAATATACTCATTTAAAATTCAGTCCTGTTGCATTGCCTTGTACTTGTTGCTTATGCAATTCTACTATATTTAATTGTATTAATTGCTCATTAAAGTCAGACTTTTGACATTTGCACAGTACACTTCATAGAGAGGCCAAAAAGCTAATTCTGTAAAATGCAACTCAAATAGCTGGTTTAGGGCATTTAAAGGTTACATAATTTGTGTTTTGGTCTCTCTAGAAAGTCTGGGACAAAGCCCTTTTTTATACAAAAGCAAAAGGTTTTGTCCTTTAAAATATTATGGCTTCTTTAACTGTATGTTCAAGACAATTTCCCCTTGAAAAGACAGTAAACACTTTGAAACTGTAGTATAAAATGCCTAAGTATACATAGTAAAACAACTTTTACAATGTACTTTCATTATTTATTTTGTCCCCTTTTCCTGTATTAGGTCTGCAAATGATAGATTTTCCAGGACTGAAAACTAAAAGAACAAATGGCATGTTTCACATGGTAGTTTGTTATAATTTCTGTTAAAACCAAACAATAAAGATTTTGTTAGCACAATGATAGTAGCAAGCCCTGTCTTGTCCAGTCCAGATTGACTCCTCCGAATAGGGAAAATGGTGGGTTGAGCTTGGCCTTAGAAAAACAACTGCAGCAAACAAGATATTATCTGTTCTAATAATATTCATACTCTGCTTATATGTTAATCTATTGGAAGAGTACAAACGCATGTATTTACAAGGCATTCACTGTCCCTTTAAGCTATGTGAGGTGACGCATTTTGCACGTGAGCACTTTCTGTCTTCAGCAGCTTTAATATATGTTGCTGAGTAGATCTGTACTTCAGAATCTGTACTCAATAAGCTGTTTTATGCAGCATTGGAAACATTAATTATACACTAGAATCACAACTCCCCACATCTTTAGCAATTCTTTTAAAATGCCTGCTCAGAACTAGTTTTTTTGTCCTTGCGGTTTCTAAGCTAAACAAGTGAAAATCAGCCGAGCAGCAGCTCTTTGTTCCGTGACAATGGCAAAACGGAGCAGACAGGCTGCTTATGTTAATGTTTGCATCAAGGGCCTGATTGCTATCTTTGCAAGACTAGGGTGCATTAATCTCTAGCGTCTGCACAGTTCACTTGGTCAAGAGCAGGCAACGTGGCTTCACATAAGAATATCAATGTACCAGCTCTATTTTGGGTTCATTAGAAAACACATCTGGATTTTTAAATTCATACACCAAGATAGTTTAATTCGGCTTCAAGTTGTAATTTCTTGTATTTTTTTATGTTCAGAGATTTAAAGGGAAAATATAATGCAAACATGGCTTGTTTTAATGTCTTAGAGCATGCAGTTTTTTTCATTATTGACCCTAGATAATAAGTGTGTTTAATCCTTGCAAAGTTTCTAAACACAAAGGTAAAGTACCGCTCAGGAGCTGCAAGGCTTGTAGCTCCCAAGCAGGATACAGCAGGTCAGCCAATCAGGAGCGGCAGTCACATGACATACCTGCTGGATCACCTGCTGCGAGGCTCACTCCCCCATGCAGTTAAAAACAACAAAGTGGTTAAACACATAATTGTGTTTTTCTGTTGAAAATCATTAGATACGTTTTGCTATGGTTATTCAGTATTGGTAATGCAAAATCACATGCTCTAATGAACTAGATTATATGTATTTTGCACTAGAATATCTCATTAATGGGAGTCATGCAAATGACACTGCTAGACCACAGAATCCGCTGAACCCAGTTATCAACTTTATTTATTAGGAGATTAATCACTTTTGGATTATGGACTCTATGAGGCCTATTTATCATAGGTCTTGCGGACCTGATCCGACAGTGCGGATCAGGTCCGCAAGACCTCGCTGAATGTGGAGAGCAATACGCTCTCCATATTCAGCATTGCACCAACAGAGCTGCTGGTGCAACACCACCCCCTGCAGACTCGCCGCCAATCGGTCGCCAGCAGGGAGGTGTCAATCAACCTGATCGTACTCGATCGGGTTGAATTGTGTGCTCTGAGCAGGCGGACAGGGTTATGGAGCAGAGGTCTTTAGACCGTTGCTTCATAACTGCTGTTTCTGGCGAGTCTTAAGACTCGCCAGAAACACGGGCCCTCAAGCTCCATACGGAACTTGATAAATGGGCCTCTATTTATCAAACAGCAGAGGCTGCTATGGAGCCCTTGTAGCAAAATCTAACCAAGTGCACAAATCAAAATGAAACTTTCATGATTCAGATAGAGCAAGCAATTTTAACCCCTTAATGACCACAGCACTTTTCCATTTTCTGTCCGTTTGGGACCAAGGCTATTTTTACACTTTTGCGGTGTTTGTGTTTAGCTGTAATTTTCCTCTTACTCATTTACTGTACCCACACATATTATATACCGTTTTTCTCGACATTAAATGAACTTTCAAAATATACCATTATTTTCATCATATCTTATAATTTATTATAAAAACAATTATAAAATATGAGGAAAAAATGGAAAAAAACACACTTTTTCTAACTTTGACCCCCAAAATCTGTTACATATCTACAACCACCAAAAAACACCCATGCTAAATAGTTTCTACATTTTGTCCTGAGTTTAGAAATACCCAATGTTTACATTTTCTTTGCTTTTTTTGCAAGTTATAGGGCAATAAATACAAGTAGCACTTTGCCATTTCCAAACCACTTTTTTTCAAAATTAGCGCTAGTTACATTAGAACACTAATATCTTTCAGGAATCTCTGAATATCCATTGACATGTATATAATTTTTTTTTAGAAGACATCCCAAAGTATTGATCTAGGCCCATTTTGGTATATTTCATGCCAGCATTTCACCGCCGAATGCGATCAAATAATTTTTTTTTTTAACTTTTTCACAAATTTATTCACAAACTTTAGGTTTTTCACTGAAATTATTTACAAACAACTCATGAAATTATGGCATAAATGGTTGTAAATGCTTCTCTGGTATCCCCTTTGTTCATAAATGGCAGACATATATGGCTTTGGGGTTGCTTTTTGGTAATTAGAAGGCTGCTAAATGCCACTGTGCACCACACGTGTATTATGCCCAGCAGTGAATGGGTTAATTAGGGAGCATGTAGGGAGCTTCTAGGGTTAATTTTAGCTCTAGTGTAGTGTAGTAGACAACCCCAAGTATTGATCTAGGCCCATTTTGGTATATTTCATGCCACCATTTCACCGCCAAAAGCAATCAAATAAAAAAAAAATTGTTCACTTTTTCAAACTTTAGGTTTCTCACTAAAATTATTTGCAAACAGCTTGTGCAATTATGGCACAAATAGTTGTAAATGCTTCTCTGGGATCCCCTTTGTTCAGAAATAGCAGACATATATGGCTTTGGCGTTGCTTTTTGGTAATTAGAAGGCCGCTAAATGCTGCTGCGCATCACATGTGTATTATGGCCAGCAGTGAAGGGGTTAATTAGGTAGTTTGTAGGGAGCTTGCAGGGTTAATTTTAGCTTTAGTGTAGAGATCAGACTCCCACCTGACACATGCCACCCCCTGATCCCTCCCAAACAGCTCTCTTCCCTCCCCCACAATTGTCCCCGCCATCTTAAGTACTGGCAGAAAGTCTGCCAGTACTAAAATAAAAGGTATTAAAAAAATAATAATTTTTTTTAAGCATATTTACATATGCTGCTATGTAGGGTCCCCCCTTAGCCCCCAACCTCCCTGATCCCCCCAAAATAGCTCCCTAACCCTCCCCCTCTGCCTTATTGGGGCCATCTTGGGTACTGGCAGCTGTCTGCCAGTACCCAGTTTGCAAATAAAAATGTTTTTTTTATTATTTGTTATTTGTTTCTGTAGTGTAGCTTCCCCCCCCCCACAGTCCAATATCCCACCAGCCAAACCGATCACTAAATAAATATAACTACCCCTTTGATCCCCACTTCTAACTAAAAATTTTCTGTAGCGTAGTGGTTCCCACCCACTCCCTCCCCGTGCATGTGCCCGCCCGACCTCCCCGTGCACGTGCGCGCGTCCGTGCGCGCCCCCCCCAGTCGTCCCCGCCCCCGATCCCGCCCCCCTCCGCATCACAAAGGCCATCGATGGCCGCCACCCGCCTCCCACACCGGCTCCCACCCACCAACGAACTTAGCCGTTAATGTCCGGTGCAGAGAGGGCCACAGAGTGGCTCTCTCTGCACCGGATGGCTAAAAATGGTTATTGCAGGATGCCTCGATATCGAGGCATCACTGCAATAACTGGAAAGCAGCTGGAAGCGAGCAGGATCGCTTCCAGCTGCTTTCCACACCGAGGACGTGCAGGGTACGTCCTCAGGCGTTAACTGCCTTTTTTTTGAGGACGTACCCTGCACTTCCTCGGTCGTTAAGGGGTTAAACAACTTTTCAATTTACTTCCATTAACAAAATGCGCAGTGTTTTTTAATTTGCACTTTTTGAGTCACCAGCTTCTACTGAGCATGGGCAAGAATTCATAGAATATACGTATATGCACTTGTGATTGGCTGCACATGATGCAGTGGGAGTGGAAATAGACAGAAAAAAATCTACTACTCATATGAAGTTCAGACTAAGTGCTATTCTTGGTGTGAATTATCGGAAGGCTCATTTGTTATGGTTGCACCCCGCAGCAGCTTGGGAATTTTTCTTTTCCCCTCCCTGTTTCCAGTTCCGGTATCATGGTATGGGGCAGTACTTTTGTAGCAGCGGTATTGGAATAAAGAGTTTGAGTAAAGATCCTCATTTTACTCCATTTTCACACTGACTATGTGATAAACAGGAGGTCAAGTAAAAGTCGTTTCTTTCTACTCGCTTTCAGGATCTTTTTACTGCTCTTCCCCAAGATCAGACTCCAGACGTAAGAAAAAGGTTTTTTGGACATGGAAGAGAAGTAAAGGCATACGGGCCGGATTATTAAACTCCGAATGGAGCTTGATGCCCCTGCTTCTGTGCGAGCCTTCAGGCTCTCTGGAAACAGCAATTATGAAGCAGCGGATTAAACACTGCTGCTCCATAACTTGTCCGCCTGCTCTGAGGCTGCGGACATCAATCCACCTGATCCTATACGATCGGGTTGATTGACACCCCCTGCTAGCAGCCGATTGGCCACAAATCTGCAGGGGGCGGCATTGCACAAGCAGTTCACAAGAACTGCTAGTGCAATGATAAATGCCGACAGCGTATGCTGTCGGCATTTATCGATGTGCGGCGGACATGATACACTACATTGTATTATGTCCGTCCGCACTTTAATTGATCGGACCCATAGAATACTCCACATGGTTTTTATGTAAAAAATATATGTATAAAATAAATATATAAAATTATAATGCCCTTAAATAAAAGCATGTCTCACATTGTATAGTCCTCCTGTTATACAAGGGCTGTAAAGTAATATGATTAAGTGACATGAAAGTCAAAAAGGAAACTTTATTGATTTAGACAGAGAGTGCAATTAAAAAAAGAGTTTCCAGTTTATTTCCATGATCAAATTTATTCTAGTTATCATTTGTTAAAGTGCAAAGAGTTCACAGCATTTATGTGTATAAGTCTGTGACTACCCTTTGATACAAGGTACAGGGAAATTAAAGGAAACTTTGAAATTCATTAGAAAACAGTCTACTGCTAGTAGTAAATTAAATTATTTATATTGACTCATTGATTATGCATGTCTATTGCATTTAATGGTCCTTTTATTGTCTACTTCTAATACCTGCATTTTAAAGGGACAGCAGACTGTAAATTTGTTTTTCCTTTAATGTATTTCCAATTGTTTCTTTAGGCTTAATTGTGTATATCAAATAGCTGGTATTGTTCTTTGACACTGCAACCCATCAAATGGTTAGAGATATCAGGGAAATCAGATCTCCTTATTATATCACTTTCTGTACACACATTCTTCTTTATATTATTTCTGTTCATATAACAAAGCCAAATATTTAGAGAGAACTATTGGAAATTAAAATTGTATTTCTTATCTCACCTAACTCCCACTGAGAGTGTCATTTCTTCTGCTAGCTAAGTTTACACAGCTTATTTATAGCCTAGAAACGTTCAGTATAGATAGAGATACATCAGGCAAAAGCTGCTATTTAATAAATACTGATATAAACGTTAAGGAAAAATACACTCCAGCAGGCACAATGGATCGGTGGAAACACATTAAAGGGGAGACAAAAATTTAGGGTAATCTGTCCCTTTAATCATCCATGTTGGCAAAGTGAAAAAAGCCACTGCAGTAAACCTGTTTAAAAATGAAGCACATATCTTTATATTTCTATGCAAGTATTTATTTACTGGAACAGTAACACTATGCAGTCTTACATAACAACATATAAAATCTATAATAATTTAATGGTATATAGAAGGTGTAGGGATTATACATTGCAAGTTTATATATGCATCAGTATATCATGGCACACTCTACTACGCCATGTGGGAGTCATCTTGTGTAGTTATGGAAGAATAAACACCCTCATTAAACACCATAGATGATGCGGCAGAAGCATCCTGGTCTAAAAAACAGCAGCCAGGAGGAGAAAATTGAAGGTTAAGTTAAGCCAATTTACAGAAAATGCATTGCAGTTTAACTTTTTTAGCTTGATGTGATTTTTTTCTCAATCACTGGAAACTGCATTTTTAAAGAATTGTTTTTAATACAAATAAATATTAAATTTGGTAAGTAATGTACTGTCTGTAGCTATAATAGGAGCAAATAATTGGGGAAATCATAGTTACCGAACAAACAGACAACAAACGGCGCTCCAGGTTCGGCACTCATTGTTACTGATTGTAAACAATAGGGTACTGAGAGAGAGAGGAGAATGAAGGTGGTGAGTGACATGCCAAAACACTGCAGTGTGGTGCACGCCGAGCAGCCGAACAAGCCGCTAACAATAACAGCAACGTCAACGGCAGCACTACAGAGGCTTAAAAATTTAATAAAAATCCATCTTTTTTCCATAAAATTATAAACAGCACAACGTACAAGAGGAGAAAACCTTACGCATTTCGTGCCATGCGGCACTTAATCATAGGATGATTCATACATTGATTTTAATCCTTTTAAGCGAACCGGAACCAATCAGCGAATAACATGCTGGTCTGGAAACCGGAAATTACAAAGCATAATTAAAACAATATTTAAAAGACTGTAATAGCTTCGCGAAAAATCAAAAAAGTTTATCAGCCTCCACTAAGCAGAAAAGCACTCCTACTTTCAGGGCAAACAGAGTTTTAAGTTTAGTCCTTTGCAAATAGACATGAATCAATTTATTACTACATGTTGTGTTTGAAACATTTTTTGAAACAATATTAAGGGTAACATTAATAAATAAATACATCACTCTATACGTGTGTTTCATCACAAAGCATCCATTCAAGACTTCTTCACAGATATAAGTCTCCTAATCAATATACATACTTATCCCTCACCAATCAGATACTAAAGGAATATTAAGAGCAATGATTAAAATTGTTACTGAAAATGGCAGTGCCAAGTGCTGTTTTTTAATTTTATGGAATGACCATAGTTTTTTACTCTATATTTAAACTTCTGGAGTTCTGCAGTTGATGTTGTTGCTGAAATCATAGTAACATTTATACTACAGTAATAGGGAAAAATGTACCATCCATTTGTTATATATTATAATGCTTTGAATATTAAAGGGACATAACAATGCAAACAGAAAATACTCTAATGTGTTAAGATAATTGTATTACTGCTGCTGCCATATAAGAATGTGTTTAGCCCTTGTGAAGGGGTTAAACACATAATAAAAGTCAGTTACCGCATATCAATGCACTACACAGGGAGCTAGCAGAACACATCTGGTGAGCCAATGACAAAAGGCGTTTGTGTGTAGCCACCAACAGCAGTTAGCTCCCAGTAGTGCAATAGTGCTCCTGAACCTGTCTGCTTTTCAACAAAGTATACCAAGAGAATAAAAAAAATAATGCAAGCAAATTTAAAAGATTCTTAAAATTGCATTATGATATTAATAATGTAAGATTTCATTCTGACAAGCATGATCCCTTAATACCTCTAACATATTATATAGACGCTTAGAAATATATTTCCGTTTGTAAAGACTCAAACTGCACATATCGTTAGAAGTAACTGGGGACACTTCATGATTGAGAAGTTAGTTGCTAACAAGCAAGACATTTCTCTTTGCATTTGTGCACCAGATGTAGTCTGTTTAGGCCGTTAACTCTGCGGTAATTATAACAAATCAGTCAGACAAATACAAAAGTCTTTAACAGTCAGATAGGGCACACTCTTAACTTGCCACAAGAGTGCAACTAAAGGAACAAAACAGTGAATCTATAAAGCTAAAGTACAAAAGGGTTTCATTTCTAGGTTTAGTGTCTCAAGTAATATATATACAGTATATACTGTATATATATATATTTCTTAGATCACTGTAAAATACAAATAAAAGTCTGGGTTAAATATGTTACTTTGTCAATGGATAGTTAAAGGGCGATTATAGCTATATATATATCTATAGAAAATAAATGTTTTCAAAACCATAAACAGCAATTTTGCTAGCAAACTTTGCATAATTTTGCAGCCCAGGACACCCCTCTTAAGAAAAAAAACAAAACAAAGGTGTTTTCCTTTGCTGTAACCAATAAGGAACAGATATAAATGAGTCCATGAACTGATCAAGCAATCACTGTACAGTATGCACGAAGAGGGTCAGCTTTCTGCATTCCATGGTATGCCCTCCAGCCTCTCTGAGGGGCAAGTGTAAAAATCAATTTTTCAATTTAAATGACAGGAAAAGCAAGCAAAATGATAAGATATTACATTTTGAGTTTAACATTCCTTGAACAAAGAAATGTTATTGGTGACAGTAGCAGCTATTCACTAGTTACCCAATCCTTGCCCTATTGTTTCTGCCTTCTATGCATTTGTCCCTGTAGTAACTGTAAAATAGTTGCATCTAGTTACACCCATCTAACCCATTTAGGCTACTTCCTAATTGCCTCACAAAGCACCCATGCATGACTGCACCTGCCTTTGTCCTGGCTATACATTGCCCTAGATACCTGAAAACCGTCTTTCCATTGCACAGGACTTGATTTTCTTAAAGGGTCAAACAATGTCTACCTGCTACTCTTCAGTGTATCTACTCTAAACACTACTGAAAATAAGCCCATAGATAGACTTATAAAGAGATGATAAAATTGCTGCACACAGTTAATATATCCATACCACTAGGGAGGACCTTGGGTAGAGGTCACTTGTCACAGTGTTACAAACCTCCAGCACTGTTAGCAAATTAAATCTTCTGCAAAGCCTGGAAGATAGTAACTGAGGTCACAGTTTGCTTCCTATTTAATACCCTTCCCTGCAGGTACTGATGAGATCAACTAGTTCCATGATCGCCTTTTTCTATCAGGTTTCCATCTTCAGATGTCCTAGATTTGTTTTTTTAAAGTAAAGGTAATAGTTAGCACAAATGCTGTATTCCCAAAACTAGTAACTGATTTTTATCATCTTGAAAGCTAAAAATGAAACCTTTATATTTATTTTGGGATGCATTGCATTACTAGCAATGTATAATAGAATAGCACTTATATTAAACAAGCATTGAATACAGTGGAATTGCATAATCAACAAGGGCATAAAAAAAGACAATGCAATAGTGCTTAGTATGATTTTATTCTGACAAATTTCAAAATGTACTTCAATTTGCTGGCTTGATGTATCATGTGACAGCCAGGAGCTGTTCACAAACTTATAGACATATACACTGTGAACTTGTGCACATGCTCAGTAGTAGCTGGCACCTTAGAAAGTGTGCATACAAAGATTATGCTCAAATTGATAATAAAAGTAAATTTGAAAGTTTTTTTTTTTTAAATTGCCTGCTCTATCTGAGTCATGAAAGTTTTATTTTAAAGGGACACTGAACCCAAATTGTTTCTTTCGTGATTCAGATAGAGCATGCAATTTTAAGCAATTTTCTCATTTACTCCTATTATCAAATTTTCTTTCTTTTCTTTGTATCTTTATTTGAAATGCAAGAATGTAAGTTTAGATGCCGGCCCATTTTTGGTAAACAACCTGAGTTGTTCTTGCTGATTGGTGGATAAATTCATCCACCAATAAACAAGTTCTATCCATGGTTCTGAACCAAAAAAAACTTAAATGCCTTCTTTTTCAAATAAAGATAACAAGAGAATGAAGAAAATTTGATAATAGGAGTAAATTAGAAAGTGGTTTAAAATTGCATGCTCTATCTGAATCACGAAAGAAAAAAATTTGGGTTCAGTGTCCCTTTAACTTTAGTGTTCCTTTAGAGATTTTAATAAAAAATATTTAATTCTGTGTAGTGAAAAGACTTTGTAATATACTTTTATTAGTTAATAGGCGATAAGCCTGCCCAGAGGGCAATCTATTTTTAAAAAACCCCACAAACCCCAAAGCTAAAATTACATAAAATAAAAAATGTACAATTACAGAAAAAATAAACAAAAGGTATCCAAAATAAAAAAATTAAACCTAAAATAATACCCCTATAAAAAATCCCCCCCAAAATAAAAACACCCCCTAATCTAATACTAAACTACTAATAGCTCTTATGCCTTTTGTAGGGCATTGCTCTAAGTTAAACAGCTATTTTACATTTGAAAAATACTAAGTCCCCCCTAACAGTAAAACCCCCCACCCATCAAACCCCCCAAAATAAATAAACCTAACACTAAAAAAAACCTAAACTACCCATTGCCCCTAAAGAGGCATTTGTATGGGCATTGCCCTTAAAAGGGCATTCAGCTCTTTACTGTCCTTGAAAGGGCAATCAGCTATTTTCCAGCCCTAAAAACCCTAATCTAAAAAAAAAAAGCCTAAAACTTCGCCCCAAATAGGTACTCACTGTTCCTGAAGTCCGGTGGAGAAGGTCTTCTTACAGGCGGCTCCATTCTCTTCTATCTTCATCCGGAACGAAGGCAGAGTGGAGCGGAGGTGCGGAGCTGGCTTCCCCGACTGCGTGGTTCCTCAGCGGTGGTCCTCAACGGCGGCGGTCCTTGGCGGTGGTGGCTGCTTTTTCTCCGATGTCTGTCGTATAATGAAGATTGAATGCAAGGTACCACAATTAATTTGGGGAACCTTTCATTTCTATTGGCTGAAATTTTGAAATCAGCCAATAGGATGAGAGCTACTGAAATCCTATTTGCTGTTCAAATCAGCCAATAAGATTTCAGTAGCTCTCATCCTATTGGCTTATTTCAAAATTTTAGACAAAAGGAATGCAAGTTACCCCAATAAATATGGGGTACCTTGCATTCAATCTTCAGTGTTCGAAGGACGATCACATAAGGAGGAGCCTTCATACCTCCGCTGAGGATCCATGCATCGGGGAAGCCAGCTCCACACCCCTGCTCCGTGGTGCCTTCACTCCGGATGAAGATAGAAGATGATGGAGCCGCCTGGAAGAAGACCTTCTCCGTCGGACTTCAGGAATGGTGAGTACCTATTTGGGGCTTAGTTTTATGATTTTTTTTTTTAAGATTAGGGATTTAATGGACTGGAAAATAGCTGATTGCCCTTTAAAGGGCAATTCCCATACAAATGGGTAGTTTAGGTTTTTTTTTTTAGTGGCAAGTTTTTTTATTTTGGGTGGGTTTGGTGGGTGCAGGGTTTTTACTGTTAGGGGGACTTATTATTTTTCAAATGTAAAATAACTGCTTAACTTTGGACAATGTCCTACAAAAGGCCCTTTTAAAGGGTTATTGGTAGTTTAGTTTAGATTAGGGGGTGTTTTTATTTTGGGGGGATTTTTTATTTTCATAGGGATTAGGTTTATTTTTTTTATTTTTGACAATTTTAGAATTTTTATTTTTTGTAATTTTAGATTATTTTTTTGTAATTTAGGTTTTATTATTTTAAGTGTAACTTAGTATTGGGGTTAATTTAGGGGGTGTTAGGTTAGGGGGCTTAGTAGTTAAATTAGTTGTGGGGGGTTGGCGGTTTAGGGGTTATAGGGATAGTAAAGTCCAAATTAAACTTTCATGATTCAGATAGGGCATGCAATTTTAAATAACTTTCTATTTTACTTTTATTATCAAATTTGCTTTGTTCTATTGTTATTCCTAGTTGAAAGCTAAACCTAGGTAGGCTCATATGCTAATTTCTAAGCCTTTGAAGGCAGTTTCTCATCTAAATGCATTTGACAGTTTTTCACAGCTAGAGGGCGTTATTTCTTGTGTTTCATATAGATAACACTGTGCTCGTGCACGTGAAGTTATTTAAAAATCAGCACTAATTGCCTGAAATGCAAAAGATCTGAGATAAGGGGGCAGTCTGCAGAAGCTTAGATGCAAGGTAAATACAGAGGTAAAAAGTATATTTCTATAACAGTGTTGGTTATGCAAAACTGGGGAATGGTAAATAAAGGGATTATCTATCTTTTTAAACAATAAAATTTTTGGTGTTTACTATCCCTTTAATAGGTTTATTAGGTTTATTGTGATGTGGGGGGTTGGCGGTTTAGGGGTTAATATTTTAATTATGTTATTTGCGGATTAGGGGTTAATTACTTTAGTATTTTGCGATGTTGGCGGTTTAGGTGTTTGTTAATACTTTGTGCGGGAGGTTAGGTTTATTTTTTGTGTTTTTTTTATGTCTTGCGGGCTGTTACGTGTTTTTTCGTTGTTTCGGTTGGGTGTTTTTTGTTTTTTTAAAGGCTTTTTTTGCCTACGCTGCTTCCAGGTGGATTCCAAAAAAAGAAAGAATCCACCACCCTGCCATTTTTAGAATCCACTGGGATGCAGCTTTGCTGCATCCTGGTGGATTATTTTGGCTGTGCTCGCAGCCAACATTCTCTTGGCTGCCTTGCGCAGCCAACATTCCTTTGAGGATGGGTGCGCAACTAGCGACGGTCGCTTTACAAACACGATTATAGTATAGATGTTCACCCCTTTGCAATGGTTAGTACATAAATGACAGGAAATGTGCACATGGCAGGATTCACAAGCCTAACTCTGTTACATACCTGTCTATAATTGCATGCAGTAGAGATTATCAGATAAGAAACTGCAAAACCATGGTGATTTTATTATCAGAAAAACGGCAGAGGATTGGGACTTGTCATGGAGAAGGGAAGTAACACATGGGCACAAGGAAAAGTGGAGAATGGAACTGTATAACAATTAAAGGAATACTAAACCCAAGTTTTTTTCTTTGATGATTCAGGTAGTAGAGCATTCAATTTTAAGCAACTTTCAAATGTACTCCTATTTTCAATTTTCCTTTGTTCTCTTGTTCTCTTTATTTAAAAAGCAAGAATCTAAAGCTTAGCAGCTGGCCCATTTTTTTTTAAATATTTTTTTTTTTTATTAAACAGTATCGCTAAGTATACAGTTGTATATAAGAAAAATATAGGCATTAGGAAAATATTATACAACATTTAGTCAATGTGTGCGTTAAACTTTCTTCATATAGAAAAAGGCATGTCCTTGTAGAAGTCCTTGGTATACTGTGACACATCCGAAAGTAACAAAATGTTCTTCTTTCTATCTCCATTCCCATCCAACAGGGATAGGAATAGTCGAACAATAAATAATAGGTTATAACAATATCAATATTAACAATAATAACAATAATTTCCATGTAACAATCTCTGTGTATAAATTGATAATAGGTGCACCCTGTATGTGCCTGAAGACACTAGTGGCCTTTTCTTGACTGATAATATTAGGAGGGGGGGACAGACATGAATCCACTAATTGTTTGATAGTGGTTATGTTTGCATTAGTAGACTCACAGTGGACTTACGTTTGTAGTGACAGGCTTAGAGACTTCAAAGCCTAAATGATTGGGGTGTTTATGTAGGTCTGGTGTACATTAAATCTGTGTACGTATATAGTGCGTTTGTGACTGTGAGCAGGTAGTGATATCTTTCTAATTTAAGATTAGTGCTTATTTCTTGAATCCAAATTTGCAGAGTAGTTGGATTTTCTTTTTTCCATGCTCGGGGGATAAAAGCCGGCCAATTTTTTATTCAGAACCTGGGGTGTGCTTGCTTTTTGGTGGCTAAATGTAGCCACCAAATAAGCAAGCGCTATCCAGGGTGCTGAACCTAAATAATCTTTTAAATAAAGATAGCAAGAGAATGAAGACAATTTAATAAGAAGAGTAAATTAGAAAGTTGCTTAAAATTGCATGCTCTATTTGAATCATAAAATAAAAAATGTGGGTTTAGTGTCCCTTTAAGGACTTTGTTGTCCGTGCTGGTTCCCTTAATCTCCCTCATTAGTGCTTAACCCGGAGTGACTTGAAAAAGCCATGTTATTTTGTTTCAAATTGTTTTAAGAAGTGTATACAGGGCCGGCTCAATCATGGGACCAAGTCAGCACTGTTAGGCCAAGACCACTCCTGTCCTGTCTCCATGGGGAAGTCCCAGGCTCCCAACAGAATGACCTCATCATGCACAAAGACACACAACTGGTCAGTGGTGACATTCAAGGTGGGACAAGTGCATCTCTTCCCTAATTTCCTTCCCATTTATTGCGCAATTATGCATAAGCATTGGTTGCATGCAGGTAGGCAGGCTTAATAAGGTCAGCGGACAGGCTAGTAGGTTGATATGCTAACCGGTAATGTTACTACGGTGAGGGGGGGGGCATCATTTCATTCTCAAGCCCAGGCAGCACAATATCTTGAGCCGGCAGCGAGTGTATACATTGTATTGTTGTACACATTATTTAAAAAAAAATGAAGATTGTTTATAATGTGTTCATGTTGCGCCACTGGGTTGCAAAAAACACGTAAAAATCCCAAAGCTGGATTTAAACTCTGTAGAATGTGAGTATTATACCACTACTATTGAAGATATCAACTATTTGCGCAGTATTACACTATGAATTTTCTTTTGAGGATATTAATTTGAAGATTACCTTGGGACTCTCTCACTATTTGAGATTTATATTCTGGATTTGCTTCCCCCATTATAAGTATTTTTTAATTAAGGGATTTAAAGGTGTTTGTTCCCTTTTATTTTATACACTACACATTCACTGTATTTTATTGTGTTAACTACTTTTTGTTTTTATTATATAAGAGTAATCTACTATTTAATTGAAAGCATCTATCTATATGAGGTGTAAAATATTCTTTTTTATTTCATGTTATTATTTATTCATTATTTCTAGAAATATTCTGATGCTCAAATTTGAAATAAATACATTTTATCCTTATTAACTTTGTGGGTAACTGCAATTTTATTTCTTCAACTTGACTAGAAAAGACCCTGAGCCTTTTTTTCTCTAAAGCTAATGAGATTGTTGCAGGAATAGAAGTGAAAAAAACAGTTTAATATACATATTTTGCATCAGCCAAGATGCTGGTTAATGAAGTGCAAATTCCGCTTTAGAATGTGCCTATGAGGTTCTAAACAATGCGGCAATATTCTGTGACTATGTAGATTATACCCTTATTGTATAAATATAATTTGCTTTCATTTGCATCCTAAGCACTGTTGCACTATCCAGGCTAATGTTAGTAAATTTCAAGGGGCTTAGTAAAACTGAGGCTGTATTTTTCACAAAAAGAACAAGGAGTCATGGGGGACGATTTATCATGGCCCGAATGGGGCCTAATACATCTGTTTCTGCGCAAGCAGGAGTTAAGAAGCAGCGGTCTTAAGACCGCTGCTCCTTAACTTGTCCGCTGCTTCTGAGGTGGCGGACAGCAATACGCCCAATCGCATACAATCAGGTTGATTGACACCCCCCGGTTAACGGCTGCAGGGGGCGGCACTGCACAAGCAGTTCACCTGCTGATCATGTCCGCCAGACACATGATAAATCGGCTCCATGATCTCAAGTTGAAGGGCAGTAGGTTCAGGAGTAATTTGCTAAAGCACTTTACATATAGAGTGGTTGATTCATGGGCCTCTATTTATCAAGGTCTGTCGGACCTGATCCGACAGTGCGGATAAGGTCTGACAGACCTCGCTGAATACGGCGAGCAATACGCTCGCCGTATTCAGCATTGCACCAGCAGCTCAGAAGAGCTGCTGGTGCAACGCCGCCCCCTGCAGACTCGCGGCCAATAGGCCGCCAGCAGGGGGTGTCAATCAACCCGATCAGAGCAGGCGGACAGGTTATGGAGCAGCGATCTTTGTGACCGCTGCTTCATAACTTGTGTTTCTGGCGAGTCTGAAGACTTGCCAGAAACACGGCCCTTCAAGCTCCGTAAGGAGCTTGATAAATATGGGCCATGGAATAAACCTCCACAAGAGGAGAAAAACGCTGTATTGGACATCAAGAATGCCTGGGATAAGCATAAGGCTAACCTACAAATTCGTTGTTTTTTTTTGCCAAACTTGTTGGACCTATAGTTCTTATCTGCCAACAAAATCTTTCCCCCCATTATATAAATAAATGTATATAGAACCTCCACTTTAATCACTAAAAACCTTTTGAGATTGAAACATTTTCTTGATTGAAATAACTTTTCAGCAGGATAGGTCTTGCTTTAAAAGGAGACTAAAGTAAGCTTAAGTGCATAGTATATATCATCTATTAAACTGTGGTGCAAAATATCGGCATCAAAATAAATGTTTTAAAGCATTTTTAACATACGATGCTGTTAGTAAAATGTCCATGGCTTCACTAGTTCAGATCAATCCAAGAAGTAACTTCTGGAACTCACTCCTGTTATGTTTATGATACTTGCTGTAGCCAGTGAAAGGTCAGTTAAAAAAAATTGCTCCTGCACTGATTTAGTAAATCACTGTGTAAAACATTGCAGAATAAGGTAAACTGTAACATATTGTTACATGTTTTATTGTTATAATAAAAAAGCATTTACCAGCAGCAGGTAGAAGCCATTGGAATATGCATTATTCTAATTATTTTACATTCTATTAATTTTTTTAACTTAATTTGGGAAAGGTCTATTACTTCCTGCCCCAGTCTCACAAGGGGGCTTTGGTATTTATAGGACGGCAAAGGAATAGGTTTTCGTTTGATGCAGTTGCTAGAAGACATCTGCTCTAGCTGTAGTCAGTTTATTGCCCATGTTCAGTAGAGGGATTTTGCTTAAAAAATCATGTGACAACAGAATATAAGTTCTGTACTATCTTTTTTCTTATCTTACTACAGGCAAAGGCTATAATGAGAATTTCTAAGTTATCATTTTGCATCAAAGCAAGTAAGTTGTTTGTTATTTTTTCTAATACAGTGTCTTACTATTTATGTTCACTTTGATTTAACATATATTTTTTTTTTTTATTAAAGGAGCACTTCTTTATATCCCTTAAAAAGGCACTGTAAGGCAATCTGAATTACACATCATATGCATGTATTTGCAAAAAGTGCTCCCCCCTGAAATGTTATTAATTTTCACAAGAAACATAATCACCAAACCTGTGATAACTTTTAAAAAAAAGCAAGCAAAATGCATGTCACTGGATTTCAAATGGGCTGCTGTGCATTTTAAATTATATATATATGGGATAACATTTGCTTAACCCATTAAAAGGAAATGAAACCCAATTTTTTTCTTTCATGATTTAGACAGAGCATACAATTTTAAGCAACTTTCCAATTTACTTCTATTATTTAATTTGCTTATTTCTCTTGGTTTCCTTTGTTCAAGAGCATATCTAGGTAGGCTCAGGAGCTGTTAGCTAGCTGCGGATTGGTTGCTACTCATATATACCTTTTATCATTGGCTTACCAATGTGTTTAGTTAGCTCCCAGTAGTGCATTGCTGCACCTTCAACACAGCATACCAAGAGAATGAAGCAAATTGATAATCGAAATAAATTGGAAAGTTGTTTAAAAAAAAATCGATGCTCTATTAGAAAATTAAAATATTTTTTTTTTGTTTCATGTCCCTTTAAGGACCAGCAACGTACCCTGTACATCGCTGCTCTTTCTATGGGTCTTGCATTTTTAATAGCAATGTCTCGGCTAGACCCGGGCTATTAGAACCCAAAAATAAAAATAAAAAATAACGACCAGCAACGTACAGGGTATGTCATGGTCATTAAGGGGTTAATTATTTGCTGTAGTGTGGTTTTGTTTGTATGAACAGTTGTTAACCCTTTAGTGGGGGTAATTTCATACATATTGCCATGCAATAGTCCAATTAGAAAATGGTTTTACAGACTAGAATATTTTATTATTGAGGTTTTCTGAGGAAGGGGTTAAAATCCGCATAACGTCACATGAAATCTTTGTAAAACAAGTTCAATAAGTGAAGCCTCCCGTTATTGCCATTAGAAACTCTGGTATATGTAATTTTAGGGCCCAGGCACCCTGGTAGTAGTTGCGAGTGAGAGTGCTAGGAAATAAAAGTTTTAAGCATTTACACAATTAAAATACAATAACCAACATGTGAAAGCAAAAACGTTATCATTCAAATAATAGCCCAGCTATACAATCATTTGGTCACAGTGTGTTTTTAAGAGGTCAAGACTATTGAAATAGAAAAACCAAAAATTCATGGAAAAAGCTAAATGTTAACTTCTGTAAGATTTTGAATACTATTGTCAAATTCTCTTAATGCAGATTATAAGTGGAGTTTTTTTTTCCATTCAAAGCCACCACAAAACCACATGATAACCAGGTTGTATAGTGCATTTTTAGTGAACTAGATTGACACTTCAGCCACGTTTTCCTGGATAGTTATGCGTTACACATGTTACAGGGAGAAACATGAATAGTTTTGCTGGATTATACCCATATTTTCATTTCATTACCAGTTTAAAGGGACAGTCTAGGCCAAAATAAACTTTCATGATTCAAATAGAGCATGTAATTTTAAACAATTTTCCAATTTACTTTTATCACCAATTTTGCTTTGTTCTCTTGGTATTCTTAGTTGAAAGCTTAACCTTGGAGGTTCATATGCTAATTTCTTAGACCTTGAAGCCCACCTCTTTCAGATTGCATTTTAACAGTTTTTCACCACTAGAGGGTGTTAGTTCACGTATTTCATATAGATAACACTGTGCTCGTGCACGAGAAGTTATCTGGGAGCAGGCACTGATTGGCTAGACTGCAAGTCTGTCAAAAGAACTGAAAAAAGGGGCAGTTTGCAGAGGCTTAGATACAAGATAACCACAGAGGTTAAAAGTATATTATTATAACTGTGTTAGTTATGCAAAACTGGGAAATGGGTAATAAAGGGATTATCTATCTTTTAAAACAATAAAAATTCTGGTGTAGACTGTCCCTTTAATGACATTTTGAAGGTTTTATCACATCTTATAACCAGATAATAGTTAAAACTGTGTACACACATTTTTTGGGGTACAAAAAATAGACAATTGATTAATAACTAAGCTGTTAAATTATGCAGAGTCTCCTGTTTAAAACTGCAACTGTGCCAAGAAACTGTCAAAATGGCAACCAGCAGCACCTGCCTGAACCACACTGTAACTCAGCCGAGAAAGTATTGCAAGCAGCTGTGTACAATCAGGACCATGGACAGCAGCTTCAAAATTCACACACCTTGCTGTAATAATGTTTTTTTGTCTGTTAAGTACTTAACCCTTAAAAATGCAGCCAAGTCTTAAAAATGTAAGAACAATGCAACTGGTAACTTGTACTCTACTGAATAAAGTAATAATACGGTGATCTTAGAATGAACTGAATTAGAACTTTAACAAAAAAAAAAATATTTTGGGCATTTAAAGGCATAGTAAACACCAAAAATGTTATTGTTTAAAAAGATAGATAATCCATTTATTTACCATTTCCCAGTTTTGCATAACCAACACTGTTATAGGAATATACTTTTTACCTCTGTAATTACCTTGTATCTAAGCTTCTGCAGACTGCCCCCTTATCTCAGATCTTTTGACAGACTTGCATTTCAGGCAATTAGTGCTGACTCTTAAATAACTCAATGTGCATGAGCACAGTGTTATTGATATGAAACACATGAAGTAACACCCTCTAGCTGTGAAAAACTATCAAATGCATTCAGATAAGAGGCAGCCTTCAAGGGCTTAGAAATTAGCATATGAGCCTACCTAGGTTTAGCTTTTAACTAAGAATACCCAAGAGAACAAAGCAAATTTGATGATAAAAGTAAATTAGAAAGTTGTTTAAAATGACATGCCTTATCTGAATCTCCAGTTTTGCATAACCAACACCGTTATAATAATATACGTTTTACCTCTGTGATTACTTTGTATCTAAGCCTCTGCAGACTGCCCCCTAATTTCAGTTCTTTTGTCAGAGTTGCATTTTAGCCAATCAGTGCCCTCTCATAAGTAACTCCATGTGAGTGAGAACAATGTTATCTATATGGCCCACATGAACTAACGCTGTATAGCTGTGAAAAACTGTCAAATGCACTAAGATAAGAGGTGGCCTTAGCATATCAGCCTACCTAGGTGTAGCTTTTAATTTATAATACAAAGAGAACAAAGCCAATTTGATGATTAAAGTAAATTAGAAAGTTGTTTAAAAATGACTTACACTATCTGAAACATGCAAGTTTAATATGATAATAGAAATACATTGAAAGGTTGTTTAAATGCTATCTGACTCATGAAAGAAACATTTGGATTTCATGTTCCATGAATAATACAGAATACAGAGCACAACTACCAGAGTACAATATTTTCCTCTCCATGATTATTATTCTCTTATTTGTATTTATTTTATTAACAAAGAAACATACAACATATTTTATTGATAAACAATTGAAGCATAGCAAAAACATATGAAAAAGTGTTTACATAAAATAATAAAAGTAAAAAAGAGGTTTGCATTAGAGATTTCAAAAACTCCCAATATACTAAGAGAATATTGTTTACATGAAGCAAATTAAGAGATTATAGTGTAGATAACAGCAGACCAGAAATTGCGGCATTCAAGTACTTGTTAGCTTTAGACCTAATTATGAATAATCAAATCAAACTGAGGGTTAAGTGTGCTTTACAATGATTTAGTTGCAGGATATAAAAAAATATTAAAATTCAGATTGCTTTTTTAACACTTGCAAAGCCATTTTTAAAACCATGAATTTTTAAACATACCATAACAATTGTTCCTTTAACACTAAATACATTTTATAAGCATGGTATTGAGGTTATCCTTTGCCTCCTTTTAGTCATGGGTGCAGCCATGTTGAAATCTAGCTTTCACTGCATTCCAGTCCTGACGTGTTTGCAAAGATACAGGATCTCCTCTTCCTATACCAGCAGTGAAATCTAGGTTACAAAATGGCAACACCCATATTAAGAGGGAGGTGCATGAAGAGTTTAACATTAACCCCTACTTGAGTATGCAGCAAACCTAATTTCCAGTTGCAAAAGAGGTGGCTCTCAACAAACCCATTCACTTTTATTACAGATTATACGATGGGCTGTCGTTATTGCCACTTTAAAAGAGGAC